>NC_056748.1:808090594-808185594 GCF_019279795.1 Protopterus annectens | reverse complement strand
TAACATTTACAAAGCCCCAGTATTGTAAACAAAAATGCTGTAAATGTACCAGTGCTGTGAGCAAAAATGCCCTCTAAAAATATTAGCCATGCTTTCTTCATCTAGGCATCACTTTACTTTCATATTGCAAACTAAATTTACTGTAGAATTGTAGTCTGAGTATGATCCAACATTCTTAAAAAACATCTTTTTAATCAAAACGTTGTTTCCAAGGTTGATCTCATATCTACTCCTTGCTTTCCTCATGCATTTTTGTAAGTACTGACCCTTGTTTACAATGCTTATTAATGTTTCTCTTGTTTAATTTACACTTAGTTTTTTACATACCTTGATTGTTATCGGCACCGTTCCTAAGTCATAACATAATTAAGGTTCATGAAATCAGTTTTGATTCAATCTTGGACATTTTTTAAACACTTTTATCAAATTATAACTTAAGACATAGACACACATAGATCAATAGAAAGAAAAGAAAACCATCTTTTCATGTTTTCTGTATATTATACATTATGTTTTTTTTCTTTACAACAACTGTTTTTCAGTCCATTATAAAAATTGCTCAGTTCCTGCCTTCACTTAAATGTCACCCCTACTCCTGAACATTACTCTGCATGTATTCTACCCCAAAATCCCATTTAATTAAATGTAGTTTGTTCCTTCCATTTTCTAAAGATCCCTCTTACAGTTCTTTTATCTATTTTACAATATTCAGTAATTCAAATACAGTTGGTTCAGATTTTTATTTCCATTTTCTAGTAATTGCTTTTGGCAGCCAACAGAAATAAAGTTAATAAGACCTTACTATGTCTGCATAATTCAGATCCTCTGTCCCAGCTCAAAATAATCATTTCCTTAGTTACAGCCATTTGCTCACCCAATATTTTTAACAGCTTACTCTGTAGGGAATTGTTTAAATCTGCCAAATCTTTATACCCCCTGAAAACATGTTCTCAGTTAACTCTTTCTTCCTCATCACAACTCCAACATTTGCTATCTACTTGGGATATAAAAATACATAGGCAAACACTTCCAAGCAAAAATTCTAATCTTTCGGGACTTTGTTGCATACTTGGGAGCCATACATATGTCTTCCCATTGTCGTCTCATAAAATGCATTTCCTGTCTCTCTTTCCTATCTTTTCTAACCTCTTCTGATTGATTCTTATACTTATCATGCAGTATTTTATTTGTCCTACTAATTGCCTCCTTTTAACACAGCTTATTTTCTACATTCAAATAAAAACTCTATCAGAGCAGGTCTTTCACTTAGGACTCCCTTATCCCTTTATCTTTCCCTATACTCTGCTATCAATCTCTGATAAGGAACAGTCTCTAACCTGCAATCCAAACTTCTTCTTGGCCTCATCCCACTCTATTACCTTCTATTTCAAGTTATTTGCTCCCAATACCTTTGTCCCTTTGCCAATTTTCTGCAGTAAATTCTAGCTCCCTCTTGAGTATTTTCTGTACCTCTATATCATCCCTATTGGCAACATTTCCTTTTTGCATTTCCATGTTAGCTTAGTTCTTAGAATACTTTTGCAGCTTTATGAATATAATACTCTGCATGGCAGTTACTATTCTCTTTAAGGAACTGCATCCAAAATCCCATTGTCTCCTTATGTCTCGGATTCCCTACCTGATTCATCATAAGCCCTTTCCTCTTTGAATTTTAACCCACTGCTTGTGTCATGCATATGAGATTTAACTGTGTTAATCTAAATTATCCCCTCAACTCAGGTAATCATAAACCACCTTGTTCTGTTGGGGGGGGGGGTCAGCTTGTCCCACTTAACTTTTCCCTCTCAGATAAATTCCTTCAACTCTTTTTTAAATGATTGTCCACAATTTCTCTTCTGGTTGACAAAAAAATACCTGATCTGTGTATAAAACTAAAGTGACTAAAAACATTTTCACTGTTTATCTTACTATCCTTAACCATAAACAAGAGCTTCCAGTTTCTCAGTTTTTGTATTATCTTCATTTAGTCTCCTCCCACATATTATTAGCTGCCATAAGAGAAGCATTTTGATTCCATACTCCTAAATACTTCATCCTATCATGTCCCCATAAATATGGGTATTGCTGAAACAACTAATGACAGAAGCTTTTTAAATCCATACTCCCTAAATACTTTATTTTGTCTTGTCCACATAAATATGGATATTGCTGAAACAAGTCATAAGTGCATATAAAATTTATGGTTATAGCCTTTATTTTAGCTTCATAAATTTTATATCCTGAAACTACTTGAAACTATCTCAAAATGTTCCACAACACTAAGATGTACTTTTTTTGTATTTATCAAGAACAAAATAATATTTGTAAATAAAGCCAACTTTTCTTGACTACCATACATACTATACCCTTGAATTTCTAAGTCCCTTACTTTCTTTGCCAATGGCTTTAAATATAAAGCAAACAGCAAAGTGGAAAGAGGACACCCCTGCCTGGTTCTTCTGTTCAAACACAATTTATCTGAGAGGACACTCCCCCACTTTAATTCTTTCCTCCAATCTTTGATATATTCTCCTAATTTATCTTAATATTGCATCTTAGAATGCAAATGCTTCCATCCCCTACTCATAAAATCCCAGCTTACTCGGTTGAATGCTTCCTCTGCATCAAGACACATTAAAAGCAACTGTATTTTCCTAAGTTCTCCTTCTCTTTGGATTATCAGTGTTCTGTAATGTTGTCAAATGTTTGCCTCCCCTCCACAGAACCACACTGATCTACATCTATCAATTTTGGCAACACATTTGCCATTCTTTTAGGTAGCATATACATAAACACTACATAATCATGATTTAAAATTGAAATGCATCTATATGAGGGTGGATCTGATGGGTCTTTGCCCTCTTTGGGTATACAATCACCACAGCTTTCTTCCAAGATGCTGGTGATTCCCCTACTTATAAAATAATATTAAAGAAAAGTATCCAGATCTTTATAACTTTCTTCACTACTAACTTAAAAAACTTCCTTGGAATGCCATCTGTTCCTGGAGACTTCCCTGCAAATTGATTATACATTACTGTTTTCATCTCATCTTCTACTATCTTAACTATTAGTTGTTGAGCCCCATTTTCCTCTAATCAAGGCATAATTAAGTCTTACATAAATATTTCCATTTGTGCTCTTTCTTGGTTTCCTTGTTCACCTGCTTTATACAAATATTCATAAAATTTATGAAATATCTCTAACAGCTCTATAGAATCCTGGTTATTTTTTTGTCACTGGCTCCCTAAGTTTGATGACAACCCTTTGTACTTTATGTTGCCTAGGTTGTTGGGGTAAAAGCTTTTATGCTGTGGAGTTGTTATCAAGAAGAGTTGCTTAACAGCAACCACTCTATACTCATGAATAGTATGAAAATATTTCCTTAAAGTTTCTTTTGCACTCTGCATTTTCTTCTCTTTTTGTTCTGTGAATTTCCCCTTATTATGCAATACCTTACTCAACCCCCCTTAATTTCTATTACTTTTTAACCATACCTCTCTTTCTTTTATTTCTGCACTATTGCAAACTCCATTTTTATTTTATCATACTAAGTAATTATTCCTAATGAAGAAAATTCTATCTTCTCTAATGATACTTGAATTATTTCCACTACCCATTCCTTAAATTCCTCTCTTTTTAACAGGTTTGTGGGAAAGTGCCAGTGTCTCATTTTTACTTCATCACCCTGCATTTTTATCTTACTTTGTCTTGGTGCATAATCTAAAATAATTATTGCACATGCATCAAAACTTTCAAATAAGTGTGAACATTTCAGTGAAATATAAATGTTATCTAATCTAGCCCAGTTATTGTATATTGAGGAATAAATGTGTAAATTCCAACAGAGACCGTACTACTGAATTCATATCTTCCATAACAAATATTTTCAGAAATTTCTTCAGAAATTTACCCTCTTTTGTTATATGCTCCACTGAAAGCCAATTATTTCTCCCATTTTGTAAGGTTTCATAAATCAGTTTTTGGTGGAATATAATTACATGCCAGTGTAATCCTCCTCTCTTGCCAGTATAATCCTCCTCTCTTGCCAGTATCACCTTACTACCACAAATCTACAATTATTGTATTTTCCCCTCTTCTATCTTTATTGGAGTCCCTCTTATAATCACTATTATTGCTCCCATTTTTGTGTGTCCTTGATATTCTGCTGAATACTCATCCTGTAATTATTTCTTTGTCAAAGTCACATACTCATTTCTTTCCAAATGTGTATCTTGCAGCATGGTTATTTGCACTCCACATTTTCTAATATAATTCAATACTCTTTCCTTTCTGTCTACGCCTTTTAGGACATTTACGTTCCGATATGCTATGGATAGAGTAGCCATTATGATAAAAAGCTATTGTTCCCATCTATTATACATGACAGTTTTTGAATGTATATTTCCAACTTTTGTCTTACATGCGCATACTAATATTTGGCAGGTTGATCTTTCATGCAGTTTTTTATTCTCAACTCCATTTGAACCTATCTCACATTTTCAAGACTTTTTGCTTTAATAAAAACTATAAAAAAACTAAATAGTATTTTAGAATTCCCCTTCCCGTATTAACTTAGAAAAGCACAGAAAATGATGTACATTTTCATCAAATGATGTTTAACTCCCAAGATAGGAACAACTTCTCCAAACTGACAGCTGTACTCACAGGCATAATTTAATATAAAATTAAGGTTACCCATGCTAAAGTGCACATTACAGCCTGCATTCCCATTTACACTGATTTATATCTGTTATTTTCTTATCTCTATCCCATTGATGTGAAAAACACCTTGTACGCTTTTAGAAAACATTAATGTTTACCTCTAAGAAAAAAGTGCACTGGCTACCTTTAAAATAAAACTAAATTATGCACTGATCCATTAAATGTATTAAAGTATTAAGTCTGCTGTGGAGACTAATATCTCTTATTCACTTCACATAATTTCAAACTTTATTTTTCACTGAACTGCTTACCATTGTAAGTTTATACTGTTTTGAATCATGGACTTAAATTTGTACCTACAGTTTTGCCAAAAAAATATGAATGTAAAATAGAGCTTTTTAGGTTTGTTCGCAAATTACACCTGTGGTACTATTTTAACTGCATTGTCGATGCAAGTGCAGGGTCTATGGATTTATTAAATAATTCATCTAGCTTGGATATGCAGGTGTTAGAAGTTAGTAATGATTCTTTGATTGAATCATATTTATCTTGTGTCAGTGAATTGAATGCATATTGCAATATAGATACGTCGATAATTAATACAAATACTAAATTCATGCCACCATTTATACATGAAGGGATAAAAAATTTTCAGACAATGGTTGGTTTTGAAATTGATGCATTAATAGAAGGTTTGAATAAAAGAAATGTGAATTTTAATTTATCAAAAAAAGAATGGATGGAATTAATGAATTTCTCTAAACAAAGTGATTTAATAGTAAAGCCTTCTGATAAAGGCAATAAAATTGTAGTTATGCATTATACTCAGAACTATAAAATGTGTATGGACTTATTAGGGGATGAGTCTACATATTGTGAAGCTCCCATTGAGGCTATAACAGGAGCCAAGGAAAATTATTTGAACCTAATACGTAGAGGTTTAACACTAGGTTATTGGTCAGATATAGATGTTGAAAATAAATTGAATATTCAAGAATGTAGTCCGGCTCACTTTTATTGTTTGCTGAAAATTCCTAAAGATATAATTAACCCTCTGGGTAGACCAATTGTTTCGGCCAGTAATTATTTTTTGCATAATTTAGGGGTGATATTACATCATGTGCTATTAAAAGAAGCACAGAAACTTCCATCATACATACAAGATTCCTTTGATTTTTTGAATAGAATCAAAAATGTGATTTGGTGTAAAGATATGTACCGGCTGACTTTAGATGTTAAACGTCTCTACACCAATATTAGAAATTCTTTTGGAATAGAGGTTTTGTATAAGCAGATGGGAGATTCACCATTAACGCATTATATCACAGATTTAGTGAAATTCTGTTTAGAGAATAATTATTTTTATTTTGATGATAGAATTTTCCACCAAATCCAAGGAGCAGCCATGGGTGCAGCGTTTGCACCCATGTATGCAAATATTTTTCTGGGATTGGTGGAATTTGAGTATATCTATACTCATTTGTTTGTTAAAAATTATGTTATATATTATTTTAGATTTATTGATGATTTGATTTTTTTGTGTAAGGGAGGCAAATCTGAAAGTGAGAAATTTGCAGCAGAGACCAGAAAAGACTACCTTTCCAGATTTTAAGTATTTTTCTTGGCTTTTTCGACTTTTTGTGCCTTTCGACTACTGTTTCTGCTTATTTTATCAAAGTTTGCACTGTTTTTTCTGTGTTTATAAGTTAAAACTGTTTACTGCACTTGCTAGTTTAAGTTTTGCCTAAAAGTTAAACTACAGGCTAATACACTCAAGTGTACTAGCTTTTGATAGCATTTAATCGAAAATCATAGCATTTATTGTGTTTTCTGCTTTTCTGTAAAAAAAACTTGAAAAAAACAAAAAAAAAAATATCCTTGCTTTCCATACTTTCCTAAACTAGTGTTCCAGAGACCAGATTTTGCTGATCCCTGGGCTTTGTCTTGGTTCCTGTTTTCTCCATTTTCCTTGTTTGGTCAAGGGGTAGTTTCTTTACTCACTAGTGGGAGTAGGGAGTACTGAACTGCCTGTTTGTCCTCAGAGGAGTGGTTTAAGGCAGTAACTTGTAGTTTATTGGCCATTTTGGGTCATTTCCTGTCTTTTCCAGCCCCCTGCTATAAAGCACGTTTTAGCGCATTAGCGCGATTTAGCGCGATTTAGCACGGAGTTGCCACTGTTGCACACTAGGGCAGCTCCGGTTAAGCAGGTTTAAACTATTCGGGCTACCTAAAGTCCACTCTTCAAATTTTCCCTTGAAACTACCTTCCTCGACCTATACTACTCATCTAATCAGCGTATCCTATAACTAAAAATATCATCCCTACTTGACTCTAAGTAGACTATTCTCTATCTGTTAAACGTAGCACTTGCTCCTACAGTACTTATTACCTTGATACGGCACTCTTATAGATAGCACCCCAAAAAGGCAACCCCCCATTTCTCGGTCACCCACATCCCCCGGAATCTTTTTTAAAGTTTTTTGTCTATCCTTCTAGCATGTCGAGGGATCAGTTGCTAGTGTCATCTCCTGCTCAGCTGGTGAACCTGGGAATATTGAGGCAATGTTACAATTGCCTCATGTACACAGACAACCCTCTCCTCCTCCCACAAAACACAAATACATGCGAGAGATGCAACTATACGGCCAAACTGGAGGCTGAGCTCTCTCAACATAGGACTGGCAAGACCAGTCAGGAGGGAAGGTTACCACACACACTATAGACCCAGTCTCACATAGTACCATTACAACCTCAAATCATACACATAAACACACAAAGACATACTCGAGGCTCTGATCAAAAATCTACCAAAACAGCAGAGGCCACCAAAGCAGACACCCAAAACCACCACCTCAGAACACAACACCTGCAACACATAGACCTCACAGTCAGAGTGTCAAACAGTCACAGCCCTTAAGGCCAAACACAATGCCAGACACACTAGTCATTGGTGACTCCATAGTCAGACACACTGATGTCCCGCTCACCAGACTGAGTAAGGAGAAGGTCACAGTAAGCTGTCTGTCGGGCGCTAGAATCCGCCACATAACGCAAGCACTCAGGTCTCTCAACAGCAGGTACAAATATGACTCAGTCATTGTCCACGCTGGTGTAAACAACCTGAGACGTACCTCCTTGGACTACATGAAAAGAGACATTGAGGAGCTCTCTGATTATGTAGCCCAGGCAGGTATGACCCTGACCTTGAGCAGTATCCTACCTTCACCAAGAATGATGCCACAATACAGAGATAAGATGATCAGCTTTAACAATTGGCTTAAACACTGGTGTCATTCAAAGGGGATCCAGTATCTGTCTGCCTGGGATGATGCTGGACAAGCCACGCTGCTTCGCAAGGGACGGCTTGCACCTGTCACCCCTGGGATTCCGGATATTGGCAAAGGCTCTTACCACCCCCATAGTGCCTTTTTTAGGCAAGGCTCAAATTCTAAACCTACCACCCTAGAACACAAAAAAGGAAATAAACTAAGGGTAATGCTGCTCAATGCCAGAAGTCTAAATCTCAAAATGCACGCACTCGAGGCCCTTCTCAGTATGGAGAACATCGATGTCTGTGCTGTGACAGAAACCTGGTTCAAGGCTCCTGAGAGCACCCCAGCGCTATCAGGTTTTACCTCATATCATGCGTTCCGCCGACAAAATCAGGAAAACCCCAAGAAAGGAGGGCCGGTATCCATATTCATCAAGGACACCCACACCTCAAGACTGGTGGCAACGCATGATGCATCGGAGACCATCCAGGTGCAATTAACCGTAGGCAAGACTGCTCTGCAAATAGTAGCATGTTACAGGCCACCCTCACAAACTCAGGAACCTCACATGGCCTTCCTGAAAACACTAGAGGGATAAATGTATCACCAAACACCATCATACTAGGTGACTTCAATTACCCAAATATAGACTGGGAACACTACTCAAGCCCAAACACCCTAGCCCAAAAGTTCCTGGAATTCATAAACTCAAATGCCATGGAACAACTAGTCACCATTCCCACAAGAGGAGATAACATACTTGATCTCATCATCACGAACATGGGAGCACAATGTTCAACACCGGAAGTATACCCCTCACTGGTGAGATCAGATCACAAACTAATCTCACTGGAGGTCCTCATCCCACCCCCACCTGAAATAAAAAAGACCACAGTAAAGAACTTCCCAAAAGCCGACTTCACACTTCTAAAGACTAGTGTGGTCTCCTTTAAGGCCCCCGAGCCGGCGGAAAACAGTACTCAAGCCGCTGAATCACTTACAAATGCCTTCTACCAGCACCTGCAGAACTGCATGGATAAGGCAATCCCAAGCAAAACAAAGACTCTTTGTACCAAAGGCAAGCGTCCAGTCTGGTGGACCCCAGCCATAAACAAACTCTACAACAAAAGGAGGAAGCTACTACAAGATAGAGCAAAATCCTTAAAAGGTAAGACACCCTTGATCACTATAAGTAAAAAACTAAGAGCTCTCATAAAATCATCCAAAGCAAATTTTGAGAGAAAAATAGCTAAAGACTCAAAAGACAATCATAAGGCCTTCTTTAGCTATGTTAGAAACCTAGGAGGAAACTCCCAGATATGCTCAGAACTAGTTCAAAATGATGTGAAGATTACTGATCCTACAGACATTGCCAACATACTGGCTGACAGGTTCAGTGCAAACTTCTCACCCCGCCCCCAAAAGGAGAGATATCTATACCAAATGATTGCAGCCCCCCAAACATCTCCAGCGCCCAAGTGAGAACTGCTCTCTCCAAAGCAAAAAACACAGCATCCATGGGACCTGATGGTGTCCCCGGCTGTGTGCTCCACGAACTCAATGAGGAATTAAACCCACAGCTAGGACAGCTGTTTAATCAAAGTCTTACCTCTGGATACGTACCCAGGGAGTGGTGCACTGCAACTGTGGTCCCACTTCACAAAGGCGGTGCCTCCACTGACCCTGGTAATTACTGGCCCATTAGCTTGACAAGCCTTATCTGCAAAGCCATGGAGAGGATCATAATGGACCTCATAAATAAAGACATTGGGAATTTGCAGACTTTGGATCCAACCCAGTTTGGCTTTGTCAAAGGCAGATCATGCCTTTTAAACTTGGTTGACTTTTTCGAAACAGTCACCAAAGCCATTGATGAGGGAAAGGCAGTCCATACAGCCTACCTCGATCTGGCTAAGGCCTTTGATACAATACCCCACTCGGGTATCATTGAAAAACTCATCAGCTTAAATGTTAACCCATACATCACAAGATGGGTTGCAAACTGGCTGAGTGACAGAACCCACAGGGTCAGAGTTGCTGGCGCCATGTCAGACTCAAAGCCTGTCACAAGTGGTGTCCCACAGGGCTCAGTCCTGGGCCCACTCTTGTTTGGCATCTACTTTTCTGAAGTACAAGCAAACACAGGAGGGTTATGGCTGACAAAGTTTGCAGATGACTGCAAACTGGGCGCCATAGTAGAAAACACATCTGACACAGATATCCTTCAGAAGGGTCTCACAGAAACGGATAACTGGTGCCAGAGCCACGGCCTAAAGTTAAATGCCAAAAAATGCATAGTCATACCCTTCGGGAAAAACAAGGTTACCCCTAGCTACCAAATAGGATGCAATCCACTGAGCACAGAAGAAGTTATCAGGGACCTGGGGACCCAGGTTGATAGTAGTCTGTCATTCGACACCCATGTAGCTAAAGTAGTTAGGAAGACCTTCTACATTGCCCACCTTATCATGAAGGGATTCTCATCTAGATCAAGGGAGGTTATAGTCTCCCTTTACTCATCACTCATCAGACCAATGATTGAGTACAATGCCCCATTTGGAATGTATCTGACCCGACACTTGCAGCAGCTGGAGAGGCCACAAAAGTTCCTCACCAAAAGGATAAAGGGTCTCAAAAATCTATCCTATGCTGCCCGACTGAAAACTCCAGCTCTATTCAGTCGCCACCGCTTGCTCAGAGGTGACCTTTGCCTAACATACAAGGCCATGTCAAACCCAGATTTGATGAATATGCTTCACCTCAAAAATCTAGATCCATCAGAGCCACAAGGGCGGGACTTAAACCTCGACACGGCTATTAATAGGACGTGCTGGAGGGATAGATTCATCACCCAAAGACTCCCTATGCTGTGGAACAGAATCCCGGTACATGTGAGGCAGAGCACCTCGCTGGCCTTGTTCAAGAGAAATCTTGACCAATGGATGGGAGATCGCAGATATACCCCAGGGATTACCTCAGTGTCACTGCTCGACAGAGGCACAGCAAAATAATGGGTATAGTTCCCCATACTAAAGGGGTGGCGTAAGCCACAAAACGATGGGCTAGGCTTGTAAATGCCCTCGGGCAGATAGCCTAGTATGAACCTATGAACCTATGAACCTATGTGGTAGGAATGTTTCTTTTTTGGATATCAATTTACAGGGTATTATAGGTAAACCTATAGTTACTAGTATACATAGGAAGTTTGACTGCTTGAATCAATTTTTGATGGGCACAAGTTGTCATTCCAAGCACACCCTGGAAGCTTTACCGTATAGTGAATTTTTAAGACTATCTCGTATCTGTAATGATGAAAGAGATTTTTTAAATGAGATAAAGAACACAACAGACATGTTTATAAGAAGACAATATAATAGTCAATTAATTAATTTGAGTATAAATAAAATATTTGATAAAAGATATAACAAGAGACCAAAATATTGGAAAAAACAAAATAAGGTAGTAGATATGAGTAATAAGAAAGAGCTGGAAGAAATTTTTATGGTCTCTACATTTAATATATATATAGTGAAAGCATTAAGAGATGTGTCTTACATTTTTGGAAGTTTTTACAGAATTTTAGTGAGTTGGATGAGTTAATAAAAAATAAATTGAAGTTTGCCTATAAAAGAGGGAGAAACATCAAGGATATGATAGTGCACATGAAATTTATGAGGCCCAGAGAAAAATATATGAACATATTGTGGTTAAAGGAACAAGACCATGTGGGAAATGTAAAATTTGTCCTTATGTAAAAAATTTCTTTCCTTATATTAATGGAATTAGTTTTAAACCTAATGGTTATTTTAGTTGTAGAACAGAGCAAGTTATTTATGTCATTCAATGTGGTTGTAATAAGTTTTATGTGGGTCAAACTAAAAGAATGTTTAAGGTTAGAATTATGGAACATTTAAGGGACATAAAAATAAATAAGATGGAAAGTCCCATAGCTCAACATTTTGCGGAGTTTCATAATTCACAGTGTGATAGTTTGAGGGTAGTTATTTTAGAGCAGATTTTTATAAATGAAGCTAGTGAGGGTAGAATACGAAATGAACTTTTAAGGAAAGAGATGATTTTTATTTTAAAATATGAAACATTGACCCCTAAAGGGTTAAATACTGAGTGTTGTTGGAAAAGTTTGATTTAATACACTGTTTTTTAAGTAGATAATTAGATTTATATTTAATTGATTGTTTAATTGAATAACAAGTTGGTAATGGTATATATACTATGGATGTATGTGAATTGTTACTCCTTGAAGGCTTTTGGTGAGCCGAGGTGCTAGAGAGAAAATAAAGTGTTATTTTCACTGGTTGTTGTTCCTTTTGGTGGTGTTCCAGTTCGTATTACAGTTCAGTGTTGTATAGTAACATTAATGCTTACCTCTAAGAAAAAAGTGCACTGGCTACCTTTAAAATAAAACTAAATTATGAACTGATCCATTAAATGTATTAAAGTATTAAGTCTGCTGTGGAGACTAATATCTCTTATTCACTTCACATAATTTCAAACTTTATTTTTCACTGAACTGCTTACCATTGTACCTTTAAATTTTGCATTCCCTCAGCAAAGAATGCAAATAACTCTCAATATTATTTGCTTGTACTTGCAAACAACTTGTATCCATGTAAAAGTAGGCAGCAATGAGAAAAAAACAGCTAACAACTTTGCAGATGCATGAAGGAATCTTTGTAAATTTAATTCAGAACAGAATGTGCAGAATTTCTCTGACTAACCACCTTCAGCTGCAGACTTCTTTTCTCATTGAGAGCATTTGCAAATGGAAAAAAAACTAATATTGCAAAACCACGCATCTCCAAGGCAAGCCAAGTGAGTCAACACAATTGTAGATACAAAACAAGCTTATTTATTAAAACAAGAAAGAATTGCTCTTATTACAAGAAAAAGTTACTTTCCTTTGGCGCCTCGGCTACCAAAAGCCTTTACAGAATACATCATCTTCCTGATCCCAGAGCATTTATATATACACATAATGATCATTAATCAATTAGTCAATAAAATTTCCTCTAAGACAATTAGCTAGTGTTGCCTACTATTAAAGGTATACTATACAAAATACCTCCAGGAGAAATCCCTATTGAGTCCCCTGGGATGTAATGTTTCATATTTTAAAATAAATATATAGCTTTTTCTGAAAAACTGGAGAGTACAGTTAGATATTATTGGTCTTTTATTCAAAAAGAAAAAACTTTCATTAAAAAAATGTTAGGTTAAGTTTTTCATACAAAAGGGGAAGAAGCCTTCAGTGTCGTGCTGCAAAAAAGTAATATTGTTGAAAGATATAAAGCTTGACACGTTTTCATGGCTTCAACATTTAATTTTACTTTTCAAGCCTATTTATTTACAGAAAAATCTTGTTTATAGCTTAAGCAAAGAACATTACTCTAGACATCCACCCATGTAAAAGCAAAAGGGAAATTATCATCTTAATCCATACATAATATAATCAATATACTTTTTACATCTTATTCTGAGCCTTACAGCTCACAACCACATCATTATATTAAGTTAAACTTGCTTCTGTCTAGCCTTTCATCTCTTGTTATACTGTAATACCTATATTTCTTACAACTAAAAAGGTACTTGTTTACTTTAATATTTTATCACATACAGCAGTCAATGAAAAGACTCCCCCACATTTAAAATATCCTTGAATGCACAATATACAAAACTGATTTAGAATATAACATGCAGTTTATATTATTAAATGTTTTATACAAATACTACTAAGAAGAAAATTGTCTTACTTACAGTACTTTTCCCCCCCTCTAATGTCCTTCTAGGCATTAATGACATAATGTGGGGTATATGCTTTATAGTCCACTCACAAGTTTAACAAAGTTAACAAAAGTCAATTTTTTCTCCGCCACTTTTTTTTTTGCAAAGTTGTATTTCTCAGATGTAACTGATGCATTGTAGTCTCCAATTTAATCACAAAAATTTCAGTGTTGCTGGTCTTCTTTGTAGTTATCTCTGTCTCCCAACACAGACTATGGTTCAAGTCCAAAGAACCTTTGATTCTTCTAGACAACTCCTATGCTTGTTCCTGTCTCACAAGGATTTTTATTTGGAGCACTGGAAAATATTTCACTGGTAAAACCTATCTATAAACTTTATTGTCAGAAGAATGAGAAGCAGGGTCCCTAATGTATTGTCAGAAGAATGAGAAGCAGGGTCCCTGATGTATCTTTTTATTGTTGTCCCTGCCCTCATAAATCATGGATAATTACAATCAGTCAATAGTGGCAGACATTAAAGAAGCATTCTTCTTAATGTTTGTAAACTGCATTGTGATGCTAGACTTTTTGCTCAATTAACTTTTTCATTGAGCAAATAATAGTTTAACATTTCTTCATCATGTTATCTAGTGTTCCTTCCAGCTTTGTTCTAAAGCCTGCCCCTTGACTTCTCTGACTTTACATAATATTCCTTCTATTGCTTTTTATACCTATCCTGTGAGTAATGCCAGACATTAGAGTTTCGTACTTTTTATTGTAAAAAATACTCTCTTAGGCTAATTCTTCAGTTAGCATAGAGTGTATTAGGTCTCCTGCTTGACAAGCTGTTTTCTGTGTCAAGGGTGTGAAGTTCAAGAGTTCCCCTTTTACTATAACTTTCTTTTTTATTTAGAAAGACTTAAGATAATATATTACTAGTATCCCTCATGTGTGATTTTGGAGTAGAGAGTTAGCACTCTGCTAAAGATGTGTGCCTGACTGCTGAGAACAGATGTTCTGATTCTTTTTAAGTGCCTTTAAAGCATGATTTAAAGATTTTTCCCTGGTATCTAGTGTTTCCCTCTGTCCAAGGCTTTCCTGATGCAAAATGTTAATCTTTTACCTTTTTGAGTATCTCTACCATTTTGCATTGCTCCCCTTACTCAGTGATACAGCCTAAGCACTGGCTTCATCCCAGTTGAATGGAAAACAGCTACCATCACCCCATTGCATAAAGGGGGTGCATTCATGGACCCAGGAAACTATAGACCCATTAGCCTGACCAGCCTTATGGAACAAATCATCATAGACCTTATTAATAAAGGTATAGGAAATCTCCAAATTTCAACCCCACCCAGTTTTGCTTTGTCAAGGGGAGATCATGCCTGTTAAACTTGGTGGACATCTTTGAGACAGTCACCAAAACCCTAGACAAGGGCAAATTTGTGCATATGGCCTACCTAGACTTAGCCAAGGCCTTTGACACATTCCCCCACTCAGGCATCATTGATAAACTCACCCAGCTGGGTATCAACCCATATATTGTCAAGTGGGTTGCAAACTGGCTCACTGGTAGAACTCATATGGTCAAAATAAGGGACTCCGCCTCCTCCAGCAGACCCATAACCAGTGGTGCTCCACAGGGAATGTTTCTGGGACCCAAATGTTCGGAAACTAATTCTCCAAATACAGGCTAAAACTAAAAGACTGTGTGGCTGACAAAGTTTGCTAATGACTGCAAACTGGGAGCAATCATTGAAACCCCTAACAATGTCAGCATCCTGTAAGAAGCTCTTACACAGATTAATGATTGGTGAAAAAGTCATGGTCTTAAACCTAATGCAAAAAAAATGCATTATCATCCCCTTTTGCAAGGGTAATGTTCCTGCAAACTACCACATCAATAGCAATACCCTAAGCACACAGTCAGTGGTGAGAGATCTGGGAACACAGGTTGACAGCAACCTTAACTTTGATCACTATGCCTCCACAGTGGTAAGAAGAGCATTTTATATTGCTCATCTCATAAGTAAGGGCATTGTCTCCAGTAAAAAAAGAGGTTATAACCCCCTGTACTCTTTCCTCATCAGGCCAATAATAGAGTACAACACTCCCTTTGGTATGTTCCTTTCCAAACACATACAGCAATTGGAGAGACCAGAAAGGTTCCTTACAAAGAAAATTCAGGGTCTTCAAGATCTATCTTATGCGGACAGACTAAAATGATTGTCACTTTGCTCTGTGTCATACACACTGCTGAGAGGATACCTGTGCCTTTCATATAGAGCAATCTCTGACCCAGCTTTGATGGAAATGCTGCACATTCACAAGTCAAATAGCACACCGGTCACTCGCTCAAAGGACCTTAACCTGGTATGTGACTTCAACAGAAACAGAACTTGCTGGAGAGAGAGAGATTTGCCTCACAGAGGTTGCCCCACCTTTTGAACAAGCTTCCTATTCATGTTAAACAAAGCCCCTCATTGGCCTTATTTACATGCAATTTGGACAACTGAATGGGTAACTGGAAATTCAACCCAGGATTTCCACCTGTGTCTCTATTGGACAGGGGCAACAGGTGCTGATTTTAGTGTCTGTTTGAACCAGACACCCTTGGGAACATGGGTTGAACTTGGCTAGGCTTGTAAGGGCCCTGGGGCCATTACCCTAGTAACCTCCTATGATCCTATGACTTTTGTGCTGCAAAATGTTGTACCTCTATCTTTTTTAAATGCATTTACATTATAAATAGTTATCTCCCCTGTCTAGTATTCCCAACTGCCAATATTGCAGGATTTACTCATTAGTCTCGGGGAATTTTGAGGTGCAACAGCTCCACCCACATGTACACACATTTATACCCACACACACATACACACATACACACACACACACACACACACACACACACACACACACACACACACACACACACACACACACACACACACGTACACACACACACACACACACACACACACACACACACACACACACACACACACACTGTTATTTGAGGCCACTCATCCGTCTACATCTACTCATATGCAACCACACACACAAGCACACACTCACACACACACCCCTTTGCTACCTGTCTGCTAAACTCTCCATCACTTACCTCACACATGATCTGTCTCCCATTAGAAGCAATGAATGAGTTTGGGCATTTGGCTTTGTTTATTAACATGGATAGCCAAGTTAACTTAATGCAGCTGAGATACAGAATCACTCAGCTGCATAAATTCCTAATCACAGGCATTTCCAGGGGAGATCACATGGCTAATTAGCACTTTCTCAAAATCCCTCATTAGCATTTGTGGCAGGCCACAGACAGCCCATCATGGGGCAGCACTGTGATAGGGCCATCTCTCAATCAGAAATAATCACTGCAAGGTGTACACCAGGTTTACACCATGTGGTAACCCTTCTGACTTGGCCCCTACATCTAATATTGTGTTTCCTTGTGCTGGCCGTCTACTATCTGCATATAGCATTTTTCAGCACTAAGCTCTTGAAGCTTTTGGACTGACACATTGTTGAACTCTATTTTTCCAGCAAATATCAGGTAAATTTAAATGACCTTAGAATGATATATGTAATCTCTGAAAGCTTTAGTAAAGAAGTCCAAACATATCTGTAAGTTCAATCTATCTGTGCCAGAGCCTACAAAAACAATGCAACTTCAAGGTTCTGCTTATAGTTTAACTTTTAATAGTTCACGGTTACAGTCAATGGTCTCTTTTTCCACTTGAAGATGTTTCTTTATGTATATAGATACTCCACCACCTTATTATTTCTAAATTTGCATGTGCCAGAATAGCTGGGTAAAACAAAGGGTTGTTAAGAAGGGCATACTTGGAGAGCATTTGTTGTGTTCTAAAAATATTGAGGCTGTTTTAGAAATATTGATGGTAAGATGGTTAATGGAGAACAGTGCATCAGTGGCAGTTGTGTGCTGTGCTTACATACGTACTGTACATAGGTAACAAGTGTGTACTGTAGTGCTACTAATGCAGTTCCTCACCTTTGCAAATTACTGGTACAATGTTAGGTTGCAGCTATGTATTGTGTAAGTGTAAGCTTAAAAGTCACCTCCAGTCCTTAGCTACACTAAGATCAGCATACACTCATGTAATTATTTACATACAAAAGTAACAAGAGTATTACTAACTACTATGTCATCTGTATGTCCCAGCCTCTCAACCACTTAGTCTAATGCATAAGTGGCAGTGGTGTCCTAATTTACAGTTTTGGAGTGATTGACTGGCCTCAAAAGGTGTTGGATAGGTTGGACAAGAAAACAAGAAAGATGCTTCATGCTCATCAAATGATTTATAAAAATCAGTGTATATTAAGACTATATTTTCCTTGTTCTGAAGGAGGTATGGGCCTTCTCAAAATTGATTACATGTATAGATCTGCAATCATGGGTTTGCATACATATCTACTGACCTCACAATACCCAAATGTAGTGAAAGTTTTGAAACATGAGGAGAATAAGTCTAAGATAACTTCCCTGCTTAGTTTAGAAGAAGCATGTCAGAGTCAAGCAAGAATCGAAATCAAAACAGAAGTACATAAAAATCAGGTAGCGACTGAATGTGCCAAAAAAACAAAATAAAGAATATAAAGTGAAGGATCAGATAAGAAGGCAAGAAATGTGAAAAATGCATAAATATAGTTGCAAGTATAGAAAACTCTTAGAACAACTTCATGTTGATCAGGATTGAATGCAGGACTGGGTAAGAAGAGGTGAATTTAAACCAAAAAACAAAAGGCTAATACTAGCTGCCCAAGATAGTGGACTATGTACACGTTAGTTTACGAAGTCCATTGAACACGTGGGAGAAACAGACAAATGTAAGTTTTGTAGAACAGAATTGGGAACAGTCACACAGCTTGTTGCTGGTTGTAATATACTAATGGCAGAAGGACTGTGTATTGAAGGGCATAATAATGTGGCAAGACTGTTGCAATGGGGATTGTACAGACATAATGTTGAAGTAGTTGAGAAACACTGAAAACGAGCCACAAAGCATTATAGAAAATGATTAATTTTATATTATATCACATGGGATCACCCACTACCAACAGCTCAAAAAATAGATGTGAGAAAACGAGACATAGTACCCCATGAAAAGAAGACAAAGGTAGCGTTGATTATTGAAATTGTACACCGAGCGACTACAGTGCCTTACGTACAGAGAGATACAAAGTCATAAAATACCAGGATTTGCAGGAAGAAATGAGGGCAATGTGGAAGAAAAAATAATTTACAATCATACTTAGATATGTTACTGGTCCATGTAACTGTATGAACTGCAGAATGAGACATTACTGGGTACATTGCAGGTACTGCAAAGAACACTTCTGCCTAACATAAAAGATCAAAACTATACTAATTTCATGAACTTTAATGATACTTTGACTTAGGAATGTGTTCCATTCCTGTCATGGTATTAGAAACCCAAAAGACTTGGAGAAATTAAAAAAGAGGGGTACTGTATATAAAAGCATACTACATTCTTAACTTCATCACTCATCACCTAAACTATAACACTTCCTAAGACAGTCTGTACTGAGCCTTTGGTGACAGCTGCGTACTACACAACAACCCACTGTGCACTGTACTACTGTACTACTAGCCTTTTGTGCACTGTTCTATATCTTTCTCTGTGCATTGTTTTAATACCCACACTACATACTACTTTTCTACCCACTATGTGGACCAAACTATCTACTATCAAACCTGCTTTACCAATCATCAAGGAACTATACCCAATCAGAATGTTTGAATGATAAACTGGAAGAAATATCTTCTACAGCTTTAAATCCCTTGGTTCCTCAGCACTTTCATTTGCCTTGAAACTGTATAGAATCCCACTAGCCAGGAATGTCAAATAAATACTAGTACGTCTTTACTCAGTCAGCTATATTCCATGTTCCTCCTCTATATTATTGCATAATAAATATTTTCAACTACAGAAATATGTGCATTCCATACAATAATCTGTCATAATGTAAATAAATAAAGTATGTGTCTTAAAAAACAGACATTCATCCCTCCTACCATATTCCTTAGCACTGATCTCTCTTATACTTACTTTCTGATCATAACCACCCAAACCTTATCCCAGAATCATTATTTAAACTAAGTTTCAATCGTTCACTAGGCTGGACATGTTGAAAATGGCACAGGTCTAAAAGTTGTATATATCAATGTGAGAAGCATCCCAAAATTTGTTAATTCACAGTCATTTCTCATTATATCAGCCAGACCTCAATGCCATCTCTGAAAATTTGGCTGAAACTGATTGTGTCACCCCTCCAGGTTATGCCTTTTTGCAGAACACATAAATGTACTGAAGGTACAAAGTTACTTTATAAAGATAGTCCAACATGTTTCACCTCCTGTGGCCAGATATCTGACTCTTCTTGCCATCACACCATGAACCCACTGTAGATCACATTAAAGTAAATGAAGTCAGCTTCTCACTGTTGTTTGTATATGAGCTTCATCAGAGAAAGAAGAATGAATCACAGTGGAAGCTTTAAACTGACTCATCTTAAATCTTGACTTGGTTTTGGGGGGTGGGGGTGGGAGTGTCTGTATATTT
Organism: Protopterus annectens; assembly: GCF_019279795.1. Classification (NCBI taxonomy): domain Eukaryota; kingdom Metazoa; phylum Chordata; order Ceratodontiformes; family Protopteridae; genus Protopterus; species Protopterus annectens. The sequence continues at coordinate 808,165,296 of NC_056748.1, read as the reverse complement.
TTATTTGAGGGTTTTCAATAAAACAAAAAGTTCTGCAAGATATGACATAGGCTCAAATGGAGATGACAAGAAACAGTTATATAAAAGATTAACCTGCCAAACAGTGCATGCATGTAACACAAAAGCTGGAACTAGACACTTAACAAAAAACTGTTATATATAAAAGATGGGAATAATAATCCCTCAAGAATATGATTTTTCCTATAGTGTCTTTAAATGTTAATGGTCTCATCTCACAGATAAATCCAAAAAAGAAAGAGCAGTGAACTATATTTAAAAATGTAGAATGCAAATAGCTATGCTACAGGAGACACACTTGGAAAGAGTTGAACATGTGAATTTGATAAAGAAAGGTTTTCAGGATGGTTATTCAGCAGAATACCTGGGGCAAAGGAAAAGAGGAGTATTTATATTAATTTCAAGAGGAGTGCCAATAGTAATAAAAGTGAAAAAAGACAACTATGGCAGATTTGTAGTACTAAGGGGCTACTGGCAAGGGAGAAGGATTACACTGCCATGTATTTTTTTACTGAAAACTGCTACAACAGAGCTAAAGAAAAATAATCAGCTTTCAGAAAGGAAAATTACTTATTGGTAGGGACTGGAATTTGATTTGCAACAGTGAAGATGTCTCAGGGGCCCAGATAGGGAAACAAAAGAGGGTAGGTTTTGAAAGAAATTTATGAAAATATTTGGCATGGAAGATGTGAGTTCGGTATGAGAAATTCTGAATGAGTTTACATATCATTCCCCAAGATGCAAAAACTGGGCTAAGCTAGACAGAATTTACACTTCACAGGAACATTTGCATTTATTTGAAGGTCTTGGTATGCAGCCAATAACTGTTTCAGATCATGTGCCAATAATAATTAAAACAGAAACACAGGGTAATAAAATAAAAATAAGACACTTGTGCTTTCCTGCCTAGCTGTTGAAAAGAGAGGAATTTAAGGGATGGGTGGTGGAAATTATTCAGGAGCTATTAGAGAAGATAGAAACTTCTTTTGAAAATATAGTGAGGGAGTGGGATAAAATTAAAAAGGAATTTAAAAATAGGGTGGAAATAAAAGAAAGGGAGATATGGTTAAGAAGTAACAAGAATTATTTAGAGAGACTGACATATCTTAAATTATTGCAAAATAGGGGGGAATCTTACAGAACAAGAGGAGGAGCAACTACAGAATGCTAAACAGAAAATAAGGAATTATCTCTATAATATGCATGAGTTTAGAAAGATTGTTGTTAAGCAACTGTTTTTTCATAATAACTTTAGAGCACAAAAACATTTAGCACAACGACTCAGACAACAGAAAGTAGAAAGAGCTGTCACCAAGCTTAGGGAGCCTATTACAAGGAAGATAACTAGGGATCCTGTAAAAGTATTAGAAATATTTTGGAATGTATGATAGTCTGTATAAAGTGGAGAAATATGGAAATCAAGAAATGGTACAAATGGAAATGTTTCTGGAAGAATTAAATATGCCAAGGCTAGATGGTGAATAGGCTCAATTACTAACAGTTAGGACAGGTGGAGATGAGATCAAAATGGTGATGTATAACCAATCTACAGAAAAGTCCCAAGAAGAGATCTTATTGCTCTGGAAGTTTGGAAGCTAGAAGGGAAAACTGATAAAGGTCTGGAAGATTTTGTTTAACAGTATTTTAAGAGGAGGAAAATTACCAACATCCTGGAAGAAAGCCGTAGTAACTGTACTACCTAAGGAGGGTAAATATCCATCAGATCCAGCTTCATACAGGCCCTTTTCAATGCTAAATCATGATTACAAAGTGTTTATGTTTATAATGGCTAAACGAATGGTAAAAGCAATGCCAAAATTTATAGATATGGATGAATGTGGTTTTGTGGCGGGGAGGCAGACATTTGACAGCATTAACAGAACAGTGATGATCCAGAGAGAAGCAGAATGTAAGAAAATGCCAGTGTTGCTGAAGGGTCTTGATGCAGAGAAAGCATTTGACAGAGTAAGCTGGAACTTTATGAGCAGAGCAATGGAAGCATTTGCATTCCCTGATAAAATTATAAGGTTGATTTGGAGGTGATATGAGGGATCGGAGGTGAAAATTAAAGTGGGTGGGGTCCTCTCTGATAATCTTTGCTTGAGCAGAGGAACCAGGCAGGGGTGTCCTCACTCCCCTTTATTATTTGCATTATATTTAGAAACACTGGCAAAGAAAATAGGGGACTCAGAAATTCAAGGATGTAATTGGTATGGTAGTCAAGAAAAGCTGGCTGTATTTGCAGATGACATTATTTAATACCTAACAAAACCAGAAAGGGACATTACAGTGTTGTGGAACATATTGAAAAAGTTTCAAACCTTTTTGGGATAAAAATTAATAAAGCTAAAACAAAGCAATAGCGGTAAATTATGTACACACATATGAATTGCTTCTGTAATATCCATACTTATGGGAACATGATAAAATGAAGTATTTAGAAGTATAAATTAAAAATGATACCAGTGTGTGGCAGCTAAGGATACGTGAGAAGAGATTAAAAAAAAAACATAATACAAAAATTGAGAAAATGGAAGTTCTGTTATGTTGCTATCAACAGTAAGTTACAAACAGTTTTCTGTCCCTTTAGTCTTATACACTGGTCAGGCATATTGTTGTTAACCAGAGAAGTTGTTAATAGCAATTAATGAAGAACTGAAAGATTTTATCTGGGAGGGGACCGCAGCAAGAGTCAAGTGGGATAAGCTTATTCTTCCAATAGAACAGGGCAGATTGGGATTACCTGAGTTGAATGGGTATTTCAGAGCAACATAGTTAAGTTAAGGCTCCTATACATAGCACAAGCAAAAAACTATAATTCAAAGTGGAAAGAGATGATGGTGAAACAGGGGGGAAGCTCAAGCAACAGGGAGAGACTGGGATTTTGGATGCAGACTTTTAAGAAGAGCAAAAATAATTATACAGAATATTATATTCATAAAGTAGCAGAAAGTATTCTAAGAACTAAGCCAACACGGGAATGGAGAAAGGAGATTTTGCCAATAGGGATGACTACAATTAGGGATACAGACAATAGGCAAGAGGGGTCTAGAATATATTGGAGAAAACTGGCAAAGGAACCAAGGTATTGGGAACAAATAACTGTAGAGGGGAAAGGTAATAGAATGGGAAGACGCCAAAAACATATTTGGACTGCAGGTTAGAAATTGCCTTCCTTATCAAGGATTGATATCAGAATATAGGCAAAAAGAAAGAAATAGGGAGGGTCCTAAATGAAAGACCAGCACTATTAGAGTTTTTAGTATAATCTAGAACAGAAATTGTCATTAAAAAAGGACAAATTAGTAGAGCATATATAATATTGCATGATAACTATAAGAATCAATCAGAGGAGGTTAGGAAGGATTGGGACGAGAGATTGGATAATCAAGTCACAACGAAACAGTGGGGGATATATGCATGTCCCCCAAATATGCAACAAAATCTAGAAGAGTTAGGAGTTTTGCTTGGAAGTGTTTACCTAGGTATTTTTATACCCCAAGTAGACTCCACAGAATTTTTCCTCAGGTAGATAGCAAATATTGGAGGTGTGATGGGAAAGAAAGAGTTAACCAGGAACATATTTTCTGGGAGTGTAATGAGTTGGCAGACTTTAAAGATACCCTGCAGATTGCTCTGTCAGAGATGCTGGGTGAGAAAATTGGAGTAACTAGGGAAATGCTTTTTTAAGCTATGATACAGAATTGGAATTGCCTAGACACAGTAAGGTCTTGTTGAGTCTATGAAAGCTGTCAAAAAAGCAATGACTAGAAAATGAAAATCAAAGTCTACATCAGCTTTACTAGAAGTAGCAAAGTTAGTAACAGAGATAAAAAATGGAACTGGGATGTTTAGAAAAGGGTAGGAACAAATTACATAGGAAAAATGGGAAATGTGGCATCAATACATGCAGAGGAGGAACAAGGTTTAAAAGAAGGCAGCATTTGAATGAGCTATGTAATAGTTGGCTGACAATGACTAGATACATTTTAAGTGATGTATAATGTTTGCAGCTACAGTTGTGTCAGCATGGTTTGTAAAATATAATGTTTTCAAATGAGATTGTGTTTCTATGGCTTATTTTCATTTATATAAATATAAGATTGCCTATGTCATACATGATAATTTAATAAATATGTTTCTTGTTTAATAAAAAAAATGAAACTTATAAATCACAGGGACTGATATTCAAACTTAATGGAGTGACTGGGCTAAAACAGCTTCATAGCATGATGTTACAGAGACTATATGAATCACATTTGTGAATTGTTAAGTGTAAAGAAAGGGTCAATGACATATATAATACAAAAGTAGCTCTAAAGCTGAAACATTACATCAAAACATTCCAGACAGACCATGGAGTAAGGCTGTCTGAGATTTATTTCATTTCAAGGACAGTATGCATTTCATGTGTGTTGATTATTATTCTCAGTACCCTGAGGACATCAAGTGATAAGACACCGCTTCACCAACTGTCATTACACTGCTGTTGAAGTCATATCTTTTTCTCATCAAGGTAAATCAGATATAGTTATCTCGACTTGTTTTACTCAAACATACAATAGCACTGCCAGATCAATGACTGTTTAACAGTGACTAAATAACAGCAGGGGTAAGTCAGTTTATTTTGCTTTTGTTTTCTGGGGTAGAGCAATGATCTCCATGGATTCTTTTCAGATTCAGACCAGGAGTGCTGTTTAGTTAAGTGGCTTGCTCAAAATCTCACAGGTAGGCAATGGAAGCTGCAGTAATCAAACCTTGGACCACTGGACCACAGGAAAAAGTTCATTAACAGCTGTTCAATCCTTTGCACCAAGTGCCAGACATTCATCCTCAGGCTACCTCTGTACTCGCCAAATACTGCTAATTTATTGACTGTGAGCACCTTAGATTTCTGATTGTGATGAATTAATGGATGAATAAAAAAATAAATGATGGTCACTGTAATTTATTTCAGCTTGTTGCTGTCGGACACATACAGTGCAACCCACTGCAATTCCCTTGTGCACTCACACACACACATATAGACACACATCACTCCTGCAAATAGCATAACACAACACAAAGATGTGGCCACTAATCACAAACACTTTATTAATGGTGTACACCTTAGATATCTAATTATGGTCAAGTCAATGAAAAATGGATAAATAAATAATTGTTACAGTGATGTATTTCATCTCATTACTCTCAGACACATATAGATCATGTATGCATCTACACACATACATATACACATACACATACACACTCACACAAAACACACAAATGTGCCCTGTAATTTCAGCCATGTTATTGCCTATGTACACTTTGCATAAGATTTTGATCAAATGAAAGAATAATGAATTAATTATTAAATAAATAAATAAATAAAGGCATTGTAATGTATATCTGATCACTCCTTTGAGCCACATGCAACAATCAGGATAGGAAGGCTCTCAAGAGAGTTGTAAGGTCGGCAGAAAGAATCACTGGCACCTCCCTTACACCTCTGGAAGATCTACACAAATGCCAGTGCATTGACAGGGTCAAAAAGATTTCTAGCGATCCAACGCATCCTGCCAATGGTCTGTACACTTGCCTGGATGCAGACAGGAGATACAGAAGCCTGCATTGTAAGACCACCAGACTAAAAAACTGTTTCTTTCTGCTCTCCATTAGACTGTTGAACTCTTGGGAAAAACAAACCATGACGTCTGTTACATAACTAGCCTATGAAGAAGCTTATTTTATGGATGTGCAATAACTAAGTGCAATACTAAGGTAGCTCACTTACACATTGAAGGACTGTAAAGCGCAATATACAAACTGTGCAATAATTCAGTCTAATCATAGATATGCTGCTATTGTTTCAATTTTACTTTGACAATATTACCTTCATTTTATTCCTTGTCTTCCTTGTCTCCCTTTCTGGAATGGGTGTGGGTCACTGCTGTCCTACTTTACTTACAAATTTCTACTTATTAAATTTCTGTGATATTTTATTAATTTTTCTCTGTCTATATGTGCAACTGTTTCCTGCATTGAGAACGAAGCATTGCAATTTCGTTCAGCTACACTGCTGTGTAGTTCTGAATGACAATAAAGTTTTCTTTGACTTGACTTTGACATACAGTGTAACCCACAGCAACCTCCACTAGCAAGCACATGCACCAACAGACATTCACAGAGACACACATACAGGCACACAGACAGACACCTGTGCCACCAATTAAATTAACTTTATTCACTGTGTACACTTTGAATAAATGCTTGTGATCAAATGAAAAATACTCATTGTTCATGGGTAGTTACTAGGCATGCAGTCAAGGAGACCATTGAGGAGCCCAACCCAAATTTCCATCTGACCCTAAATGCTATCTGGTTAAGAGATTCCACTCTGTTTTATCTTTTCCCCCATTTCAACTCTTACTTATACGCTACACTTGAAATTTTTCTTGCTGCCTACGTGATTTTGCTCACCCTTTTCCCTTCTCTCCAGTACTACTATCTTGTTGTCTGTTCTTTCCCTGATATTTCCACTCCACTTTGTCTCCTTTCTCTTTCCCCAAGTCCAATTATTCTAACTCCCCTAGACATAGACATTTCCTCCTTCATACTCTCAGCTCCAATCTAGCAATCACCAGAGAACTAGTCTCTGTTACTTACCCTCTTTAATGATTTGTACTGCATTGCAACTACTCTTCCTAATGTGCTGTGCTACTGCTGTGCAACTATATGAACATGACCAATTTTAAAACTGATCTACCATGCATGCAAGAAACACAAAGCCTAACTAAGTACCAGGAACTGTGCAACTGTGCAAAAAATGCATTAGGCTGGACAAAAAATCCTACTACACAACATTACAAACTAAATACCAACACAACCCGCAAAAATTTTGGAAAAATGTAAACCAGCTACTAAAATCCACCCAAAAGGCTACCCCCAAACCAACCACCCCTGACACTAAAGTTCCCATGGAAACACAATTCAACTCCCACTTTGTGAACTCAATTCTATCCTTAGTATCCCAGGACAGTTCCTTCCTCACTATCCCCCCCAACACAAATAACACTAATACAAGCTTTACCCTCAAAACAGTTTCCACCACTTCAATCAAAAGCATGCTCTCCAAACTAAAAAACTCATCAACAGCAGCCGACCTACTCCCCAGCTATTTCTTGAAACTCACAGCAGATGCTATTGCTATCCCAGTCTCCACTCTCATAAACAGATCAATTGTTGAAAACTATGTGGCCAAACTCTGGAAAATATCCTATGTTACACCCATACATAAAGGCGGGACTTCCACTGAACTTAATAACTACAGACCCATTGCTTTACTCTTCCTCCTGGCCAAAATCCTAGAAAAATGCATCCATACCCAGATGCTAAACTATCTCCTAGACAGCAACATCCTGTCACCTACTCAGCATGGTTTCAGACCTGCCCATAGTACCACTACAGCCCTCCTCTGCTTCACAGACACAGTAAACCATCTCAAAAATGAAGGCCTACAAGTGTCAACTCTTTTTTGGATATGTCCAAAGCATTTGACACAGTCTCACACCAAATTCTGCTAAACAAACTAAACCAATATCATCTATCAAATTCCACTCTTACCTGGATCCAAAGCTACTTAACTGACAGGTACCAAGCTGTGAAATGGGAAAATTCTCTCTCTCCTCAGCTGCCCATAACTATAGGAGTCCCACAGGGTTCTATCTTAGGACCACTACTATTCACAGTCTTCACAAATGACCTCCATACCTCCACACAGCATGCATCTATAATTCAGTATGCAGATGACACTACCTTAATCTGTGCTGCACAAAACATTCCCACCCTCCTCCAAACAACTTAACTAGCATTCTCTGACATTGAAAACTACCTTACCAAAGCCCAACTTATCCTCAGTCCAAAGAAAACTCAGCTTATGATTATAACCAGTTCTAACAAAAACACTAACAGTCACTTCACTATCTACTCCACGAATGCTACTCCAATTGCTCCAGTGGCACAGGCTAAGCTATTGGGAATAACCATAGACTCCCACCTAAAATTTGATAGTCATCTCAACTTAACTATTAAAAAAGTACATGCCAAACTGGGGTCACTCTACCGTATCAAACTATTTCTTACCAACAACACAAGATCAGCCATTGCTCACTCCCAACTTCTATCCACCCTACTCTATGCATCTCCCATTCTGACTAATCTCAACAAAACTGAACTAAGCAAAATGAAAGCCTGCTATAACAGAATTGCCTGCTTTGCTGCAAATTGCTCATATAGAACTCATCACTGTACTGCTGTGAGACAGCTCCACTAGCTTGAAATGCCCAACCTCCTAACCTACAATCAGCTCTGCTTCTGTCATTCTATCTATTACCTCCCCAATAAGTGTCCTGCCCTCAAAAACCTAGTACAACATCACTCAGCCAAAAGACCTCTTAGATCATCAAGCAAACTACTACTAGAAGTCACCAACAGTTACAATAGCTTTGGAGATGCACTATATAGTAGTTCAGTGGCTAAAAAATGGAACTCTGTCCCTACAAGCATTCAAAACACATCATCCAAAGCCTCCTTTAAAGACCTCATCAGGCAACATCTCAAGCAAAGTTGGCAGTGCCATGATTGCTCCCCAGGCTATTGAAAGCAGATAACATATACGTACTAAATCTAGAGCACTTGATAATAGTTTTCAACCTTACTCACAAACACTGGCTAATCTACAATGTATGTACTGTACCTGTGTACTATGTATGTATTCTACCTATGTTCCAAATTTCTGCTGTACACCGCAAATCTATTAATTACATTTATTTTTAAAATGAATATTTTTTTGTTTGTTCTCTCCACTGTAACTGTTTATGTGCCGTATACCACTGTAAAAACATGTCTCTTGTAATTTGTGTGTATACTTATCATGTCTAAATAACTAAATGTGTCTGTAATTTTTCTTTGTGGGGCTTTTCTCCCAGGACCTCTGCTTAAAAAGGGTCTTTTCGGCTCAGTCAGACACCCCCGGTTAACAAATGTAAAATAAATAAAAATAAATAAATATCTGTTTTCTATATGTAATGTGACTAATTATCAGTGCAACCTATTGTAAAGCTGTAAGATTAACTTGTGCCTGGCTACTGTTTGCTCATAATGTTACTTTGTATTATTATGTTATCCTACTAGGAAATCATTGTAAGTTTTTTCTCATTTGTGTATTTTGTCTCTTTTCATATTGATGTATTGAGCTTTTCTCCCCTGACTTTCACTGAAAACCTGCTTACTTTGCTGACCCAGACAAATTATCCTGGCAAACAGCTGTTAAAATACAATAAATAGTAAGTCATTTGCTGAAGGTCACACAGTAGGTAATTGAAGGCTGAGGGAATCAAACCCTGTACCACAGGAAACAATTTGCTAACTGTTCATAGCATTAAGCCTCTGCATGGTAATGTATTTCAGCTCAGTACTACAAACATGTATAGTGCAACTCATTGCAAGCTCCTACATACATAAACAAACACACAAACAAACACACACACACACACACACACACACACACACACACACACACACACACACGCTCACCAATTGCAGACAGTTTATTGACTGTGTATAACCTCAGGTATCTGACCTTGGATCAGATGAGATGAGTAAATACATACGTAAATGATCACAGTAATGTGTTTTAGCTCATTGCTGTCAAACATATATAGTACAACTCATTTTAACTCCCTACAAATAAACACACTTACAGATAGACACAGGCATGCCTACCACTTACATCACTTTGTGGACTATGCATACTTTAGATGGCAGACTCTGACCAAATGAATGACTAATAATGGTCACAAAAAGTGAAAAAAAAAACAGATAATGGTCACAGTAGTGTAGTTGGGCGGCCACGGTGGTGCAGCGGTTAGCGTTGTTGCCTCACAGCAAGAAGTTCTCCGGTTTGATCCTCGGCTGGGGTGCCTTCTGTGTGGAGTCTCCATGTCCTCCCTGTGGTCACGTGGGTTTCCTCCGGGTGCTCCAGTTTCCTCCCACATCCCAAAGACATGCTGTAGGTTGATTGGACACTCCAAATTGGTCCTAGGTATGTGTGTGTGTGTGTGTGTGTGTGTGTGTGTGTGTGTGTGTGTGTGTGTGTGTGTGTGTGTGTGTGTGTGTGTGTGTGTGTGTGCCTTCCATGGAAGGTTGGGCACTGGGCTGGCAACTCAACACCGTAAAACTCTACTGCCAATCATGAGCGGACAGGTGATCTGCTGTGGCAACCCCTAACTGGGAAAAGGTGAAAGAAGAAGAAGGTCACAGTAGTGTATTTAAGCTCACTACTGTGAGACACCTATAGTGCATCTCACTGCAACTCCCTAAGTGTATACACATACATACACACACACACACACACACACACACACACACACACACACACACACACACACACACACACAAAATATTAACTCAGTTCTATAAAAAATCATACCATCCTACAAGTTGTCTGGCAGTAGCAGTTCAACAGAAAATAGTTGTCAATGAAACAGAACACACAATAGAGTGCAACTATGTATAATTAAAAAAATAATATGAACCCCCCCCCCCAATGCTCACACCTAGCTCTAGTAATCTACAGAAAGTTGAGCATTTTTTTCTTTTTAGATTTTCAGGCTGCCTTAGACACAAGTCACTTGATTCAGTAGCCACTAATGAAGCACAGTTTCTGGCCCCCAGAAATGGAAGAAGGTTGGCTAATTAAGGCATAATTGCATTATTCATTATGGGGAAGTATACCTAAATGCTGGGTTGTTTTAAAAATAGCTTATATGAAACCATCCATCTGCTTGGTAGTAGATTTACTTTGGTTTGTATTTTATTTTTATCTCTGATTTTCACAGTTTGTTGGAAGAAAAGAATAGCTTGTAGACAGGCAAACCCTAGTGATCTCAAGGGTCTTAGTCAGCTATAAATGTATACAGACTGCAGACAAGTTACTCCAGAGCTTATCAGAAACCATCCAATGTTGTTTTTTGATTTACTGTGTAACTGCTTGGTAGGAAAATATTTATTTTAATTTATATTTTATTTTATTTATTACCTCTGACTTTCATTGTTTGTTGGAAGAAAGGAAAAAATTCAAGATAGGCAACCTCTATCAATCCCGGGGTGCCTACTCGGCTAAACATTTATACAGACTGTAACCAGGACACTCCAGAGCTTATCTGAAACCATCCATTGTTGTTTTGTGATTTACCAAGTAATTGCTTGGTAGAAGAAGATTTGTTTTCATTTATATTTTATTTTTTACCTCAGCTTTTTACTGTTATAATAAGGTGCAATTGTGAGTGATAGTGTGATAGTGAGTAGAAGCTATTGCTCAACATAAGGGCATCCAGTGTTTTAATGTTATTTCCTCAAATGGTACAATAGGTCAGTCACTACTGTATTAATGACTTCCCTTGTTCAAAGTTAGTTCAGTGTACTTAGTTTAATCTTTATTTGCATATTGTTTGTGTGATTTCCCCACTCAGTTTGACTTACATTACTAACTGGTTTAATTTATTTGAATCCTGTTGTCACTGATTTAAATTTCTTTTCTTTTAAATGTTTAAATTGTAGCTGAGCATAGATTTTTTTAAATGAGTATACCATTAACAGTTTGCTGTAGCACACGTTTCTTGCCCTGTGTGCTAAAAGCTGTGTATATACAAAGGTAACATCTGATAACAATGGACATTTGTGTTCCTTATGTCAAAAGTTGGGATGATTTGCTTAATAGTATCAATAGTAAACGTAGACTTACTGTAGCTTATTGCACTTCTGCAATTGGCACAGCTTGGAAAAAATGTTTCATATATTAATGACAGGGCTTATGAAATAAAAAATATTAAAGTCAAGTAAACGCAAAACAAATACATCGACAAAGGGAATTTGTCCTGTGAAGCTCTCCTTGCTAAGTTACTGATACCATGGCAAAAATAAAAATCAAGTAGAAAGATCCTGTTTGAGAATCAATAGCTCTGAAGAGCACTAAGTAAAACCAGATAGCATCCAATGTTTATATAAAAGATAAATTTCCCAATATGTTAACATCCACTGTAGTAAAAGCTTTAGGTTAAAAATCATATGAATACTGTCATTATTCTTTGAGTAAGCTTTTAATCATTTTAATAAACAAGTACAGTAGGTGAGTGCTTACATTATTAAATTAAATTATAACATCTCTGTTATTTATACTTATTATCGTAAAAAACATAAGCAAACTGATTTATAAGAACACTTTCTAATTGGCCTGCTCATCATGGCCTGAATGCTGATATGTAGGGTTGCAATGTGTCTGTGATTGGTTGTGAGAATTAGCTTCATACAATCAGTGTATTCATGGATTTGCGAAAGAGTGATAAAGAAATTAGACTAAAAGCATGCAGAAAATATTTAAAAAATAGTTTCTCTGCAATACTCCAGTTTGCTAAACTTCTCCATTTCAAACTTCCTTCACATTCTCTCAATTAAAAATAATTTGTAAGTGTTCTTCTGTATAGTGTCCGAGTCCCCGTAATTATTGTAACAGCATAATATTTAAAAATGATATGATTTATCTGTTAGATCAGCCAACGTTCCTAAAAAGTAAAAAAAAAAAAACACTCTGCTAAGACATATGGGTCTCATAGTTTTGGTGCCATCAAAACTAAATAACGAAGTACTCGATCATATTTCTTAAGTAGCGTCATGGATATACCAATCATAATTAAAATAAAGGAGTGATAAAATGAAATGGTGTTCACTTATTCATTTGCTGCTGTATCACTGCTGAAATCAGATAAAAAATATTAGCAAAGTGTAAATAGAACACATTTAGGAGAGGAAATGTCTTCTGCCACTAAAGATGATTCAACCCCTATTAAGCACCATCTTACCAATGACAGCATTGGAATTCAGAATACAATTATTTAGCAGACTGAGGATTCAGAGCATGTAGATGAAAATAAAAAAAAAAGGAAAGAAAGGGAAAAGTTCACAATAAATAACTTAGAAGAAAAAGAAACTGATTAATGTCTATAGTGCAAAGAGAATATATACAGTGAAAAGGACACCACTTTGTTATGTAACACACGGATTACAGGGAATGATAAAATTCTTCAATCACAAAATATTCAGGCTATAAAAAATGGCATCATTTTTTCCATCAGAGAATGTAAAAAAAGAGGCAAAGGTTAGGCTTAAAGGAAGAAATCTAAACTGAACTCAGAGGGATTAAAGAACATTACTGTAAGAAAAAAGAAGAGAAAGACTAAAGCTGACACATGGGTCACACTGCAGAAGTACAGAGACAGCAAGATGAGAATTGTATGTTTGCAAATTAAATAACTGGTGAAAGCAATGAGGTTAATAAAACTAATGGTGGTAAGGATCATTCTTTTCTAACTATTGATAGAGCAGACATTATTGAATTAGAAGTGAGAAATTCTTCAGATCTGGTCAGAAATTATATAATAGCAATTGGAGATTTGATTATTAGAGGAAGTGACACTTACATTTATAGACAGGATAATGAACATTGAATAGTGTCATTTTTGGCAGGAGAAAAATACAGGATGTGAGTAGGGCTTAGAATGCCTTAATGTTAGGAAGTATGGAACTATTCCTATTCATGTTGGTTCAAATTACCTTTTTTTTTAAAGGACTCATTGACTGTTAGTAGGGAACTTACAACCCTCTTAGATAGCATAACTTGCACAGGTAATAGGACATATGCCTCACAAATCAAATATAGAAAGGAGAGTCAGGTCAGCATAAATGAAAAGATTTTGGGATAAACACCTACATGAAAAAATGTCACATTTTAAAAAGTGTAAATGTGTAGAAAACCCAAGCCTAATTTTGGGCACATGTATTAACATAGAATGGTGTCCACTTGTAGAGACAAGGGAAGAGAAGTTTTGCAGTAGATATTTTGCAATATTTAACTAACATAAGACAGGATGTTTGCCAGGTCAGAAATTTAACAGTACACGAAAAGCAAATTTTGATTTATCTGTGCTGGGTTTCAATGCGAAAATCATTAATAATAAAGTTTCTTTTTTGAAAAATTGCTTCATTTGTATAAGATTGATGTTGTTTGTGAAATATGGTTAAAGAACAATGACTGGACATCAGTTCTGCCAAAATATAATTTTTTTTTACTGTAGCAGACACTGTAACAAAAAATCAGATGGAGATGTTATGATAGGGATTAAAGATTTATTAGACCAAGGATTATTACATGTTTGATGATAACACCAATACTGTAGCTTGTGTAACTGTGACAATAAAGACAACCCTGGAGCAGATTGCAATTGGAGTTTATAGACCCCAAAAATCAAATGCTGATGACCTAGAGGAACTCATACATTTCTTGCATGAAACACAGCAGGGAAAATAATAGTAGCTGGCACCTTAAATTTACTAGAAACAGATTGGGATAATAATGATTCTACAACATTAGCAAGGAAATGTTTACAATGAATGTTGAGGAACAATTGTTGCAGATTGGAAGCAAATTTACCAGGGAATGGAACATAGTGGAAATTGTTTATGTTCCTAATGAAATGATTGTTACTTTGTGTTGTGTTTTTTCACCTTTGATGTGCAGTGATCATGGGGTTATAAAAATTAAGTTACTGCTAGACAATTCTGGCAAGCTGAAATGTAAACCAACATACAGAAGAATAATAATAGACTATACAGAAGCAAAACAGTCACTATGTAAAACTAATTGCCGGTATCCATTCAATGGAAAGACTGCAGAAGAAATTTGGCAAGTTTGAAGGGGAAATTGTTTAAATGCGAAAAAAAAAACCTAAAAAAAATGTCTAACATGAGAATCTAGGCACACACAATCAGAAGGATATATTTCCATAAGATGAATATACCTAATTAAGATGAGATATATAAAAAAATAAAAACATGGAGATGAGAGTGAACTATTACCTTGAAAACTGAAATAAACAAAGTGGATAGGCAGATTAAACATAGTGTGAGAGAAGATCCAGAAAACTTTGAAGAAAAATTATATAAAGATGCTGAACATAATAGGATACCATTTTGTAGAGACATAAGATTTAGAAGAAGTAAAAATGTATACATTGATAAACTGTGTGTAGATTCTAAAATGTATTCTCAAATACAACAATTATAGATATATTTACAAAATCTTAAGGAAAACACACTTGTAGAGACAAGGGAAGAGAATAAATTCTGCTAATAACATCCAAGTAACTTCAGATACTGAAATTAAATTGGATTACATTGAAAAAGATCTAGACATACTGGGTGAAACAGTATGTATGTTTTATATAGGCATACCTCTCAACCTCTTAGTGCAAGTAATCTGGACAAAGCCATAAATAATGGGGGACAAAGGCTCAAAAATAGGTACAATTTTTAAATACTGCTCATATAAACTTATAAAGTCGATAGAATAACAGGTATTGCAATAGTGCAAGTTTTCAGAAGGGTATGAAGTCTGAAACTCAAATGTCTGTCTAACTTCATTCCTCAATTATTTGCTAGAAAACCAAATATTGTGTGAGGAACAGACCAAAAATATGAGGCAAAAGTCTGGACATTCTGCAAAAATCTAGACAGTTGAGAGGTATGGAGGTAGGACATGGAATTAGTAATAATGACCTGGTGAGCATTACAGCATGAACTTACAGTACCATTATATTTGTTATTCGCTAGGTCATTTAAGTAAGATGAGATTCTTCAATATTGGAGACATGCACTTGTTAAACCCTTCTTTAAGGGAAAGTGGAATAGGAAAAACCCAGTCATATAGAGCAATACATTTACTTTCTTTTTGTGGAAAAATAATGGAGAAGGGTTTTTTTTATAAATTACTTTCAAAATTGGAAAGATTGGAACTTGAAACCATATGTCAGTATACATATTTTCAAAAGAGATCTATAATTAGCTGTAACATGATGTTCTATAATAACATAATAACAGCCATAAATGATAATGGGTACCGTGAAGTAATTTAAATAGACTTATCTTCAGCCTTTGATAGGGTTATACGCAAAAAAATAATCATTAAATTAGAACAACTAGGTTTTAATATAATCTTGATAAGATGGATAGCTGCATTGCTTGCAAATAAGACATGGCATGTATCATACAGCAATTGGACAGGTGAAATTCTAGGTTACAGTCAGGGTGTCTACAGCACTCTGTCCTTAGCCCATACTTGTTTAGATTGTATATTTCAGATCTAGCTTTTTCATCTGAGGTTTTCTACAGTCTGTATGCAGATAACTTGAAAAAGGGTAAACTGATTACATCCATTATAGACAGGGTATGTCTGCAAAAAAAAAAAAACTTAACTAAGTTCACCATTTGGGCACAAGAGAATAATATGCTGGTAACTACATTAAAAACTAAGCATATGAAATGTGAGTGAATATTTAATACAGAAAACAGTGACTGAAATTGTAGATTCATTAAAGGACTCAGGAACATGGTTAGATCCAGGTTCGGGTGTTTCTAATCTTATTAACCAATTGGCTAATGATACTTAGAAAACTATAGATTATATAATATGATTTATATAAAACTAGGAATTCAAAAATGATGAAATCATTGTTTGTAAGTTATATCCGATGCAAACTAGAGTATGGAATATTATTATGGAACATTTGTAAGAAACCTATCTTCGCCAAGCCTCTAAAACTGGAACTTGCTACTATTATAGCCAAGCTCTACTATCTCTCATGTGCTATGATTTACATAATCTCTCTATCTCCAATTGTGTTTTCCATACTTTCTCTATCTCCAACGGCTTGTTTCCAGTATATGACAAGTAATGCATGACAAGTTGGTTACAATCTACTCCCACCTCCTCATGTAAATACAATCTTTCTCTCTTTCTGTATGGCATTATACTCTTTTGCATTACCCTTATATTGCTTACTACTCTTTTTTATGTATTTTTAATGTATTCATGAATGTACTATTCTTTTGAATGTACCTTTATATTACTTACTATTCTTTTGAATGTATTGCTGTATGTGACAAATTTTTATTGTACATTTTACTTTGATTTATTTAGTAATAGTGGAGCTTTTCTCCCTGGGCCTCTGCTGAAAAAGGACCTGTGTCCAGTCAGACTTTCCTGGTAAACGAATGTAAAATAAAATAAAATAAATAAACAAATAACTAGTGTGAGTAAATCGGATAGAGTAAAGCAGAAATATACCAAGGGCATCCATGGATATGAATATTTAAGTTATTATCAAATATTAAAATATCTGAACTTGCACAGTAAAACATATAGATACATAAGATGAGACTTCATTCAGGTACACAGACAATTTAGTGACAACTACCTCAGGGGTACCTTTGGGGTTATTAAAGAGTAGCAGAGAAACATTAGACAACCTGTGTAGGAGATAATATAGGAAATTTGAGATGTGCTAACTGGTTTTCTGAGAGAGCATCTGATGCAAGGAATAAACTACCAAATTATATTAAAGCAAGCACTTGTTTAAATATTTTAAGAACAACTTGGATACGTTATGGAAATGAGCATGTTTGATATATTTTAAGGCTAGAATGACATTACTAAATAATCCAAATTTTTAAAAAAGAAATAAGAAAGAACTCTGCATGCTTGCAGTGAGTTCCACAAGTTCCACATCACCTAATAGGAAAGTCATCTATATGTCAGAAATTAAAAATAAAACGGAATAAATAAACATGTTTAAAATCATTTGCGGGGGTGTAGCATGCATCACAAGCCGCCCCTGCTATGATAGCTATTACGTTGTATCAATATTGGCTTTAAAAACTTTTCAGGTAAGCTATAATAAGTGTATACCTGAATTTCTTATTTATTTATTATTTATTATTTTATTTTACATTTGTTAACCGGGAAAAAAATCCGACTGGATACAATGTCCTTTTTCAGCGGAGGCCCAGGGAGAAAAGCTCCAACATTAAATAAAATACAGACATTTCCAAAATTATAATATTACAGAGAGAGAAACAGTCAAATATCAAACATACAATCAGGTTGCAAAATTCATATGTTAACAATGCATATAAGGAAATAAAAAAATGAAGACAATGAACATTATATTACTATGTTTAGGATTGTGACATTTAATATTAGTGAATTTTGTCTTGTATACAGTGTGTGTCTGCTGTGTTAACATTGTTCTTTATTGCCTTGAAATTGCATCCTAGGATGGGTCTATATTACAACATCGAACTCACAGGAGTCCAAATATTATAATATCGAACCCATATGTCCGAACTGTGAAAATAGCGAAGCCGTAGAACACCGATTTTTTTCCCAGGGAAAAAAATCAGTGGGCTGTTTTCATGGCTTTGCTATTTCCTCCACTGTGGTGCGATCTCAGAGTTGGTATATTTAGGTAGGGGTATGTGGGAACGAAGCCCCCTACATTAGTATCAGTTTAAAGTGTACGTGTTTTTTTTTTGTTTTTGTACCAGAACAGCGATTTCTTTCCCTGGGAAAGAAATTGCTGTTCTGTGTGTTCGTACTTTTTGCATTTCGAACTTCCTGGTTCGATATTACATCGTTCAGACTCTTGTGCATTCGATGATGTAATATAGACCCCCTAGAACACCACTGAAAATGGGACTTCCTAGATAGGCATTTCCAGTTAACAAACACAAATAAGTAAGTAATTAAGTATGTAAAAACAAAGAAATAAATAAGGAAGCCATAGTGTGAATATTTACAGTCACCATATATCTAAGATCAGTCATTGGCTGAGCTATCACTACTCATAATAGCAGCACTATTGATTAAAACTTGTGATAGTTCTTGTGAACTTAGTCTGTCATAAAGTCATTGCAAATGAAGTTGCTTCAGTTGATTTCAACACGTTCTTTCTGAGCTATGATTTGTTTCTATTGCCATTGTGTTACAGTGTTAAGTCTAGTAGTTTTTAAAGATGCCTCCTCTTTCTTCTATATATGTGCATGCCTTCTCCCTGGACAAAGTATGACCTCAGAAAACTAGATTACTGTAGTTTGCACTTGGATTTTTTGCCAAATACCAAAACTGATTAATTCTGATGTTTTGATTTTCCATCAACCTGGATACATTTCTGACATTTTTATGGCAGCAAAACATGTGCTTTAGCTGTTTGCTCTGCAACACTTCAAATGTTAATTGCCTACTTTTAGGTACTAATAATGAAAATTTTGTAGGAATTGTGGATTGTAGCCTTCTGGCTATGAGAAGCTGTACTGGTGAAAGTCCTACAGATTGTATGGGTATATTTTTATATTCATGAAGCAACAGATAATCTGTCTGATCAGAATATTCATACACCTTTTGAGTGTTATTTACTGTCTGAGTCATCCTTTCTACTTGTCTGTTTTATTGCAGATGTCATGGACTTGACACTATATTCATAAACTCCCATTGTTTTGCAAAGTATTGGAATTCTGTATTAGCAAACAGCAACAATCTGATACAACTTGTTCTGGTATCCCTTGCCTTGAAAATATAGGTTTTAGAAAGTAATATCTAGCTGAGTAGCACTGTCCATCAATTGTAATACTTTTGGATAGTTTGAGTAGTAAATAAGTATAGATTCTAGTACTAAAATAAGTCAGTTCCTAGTTTCAGCAATGCCAGTGAAGGAATTTTATATGCATGAGTTCGTCCTTTTTCATCTGTTTTTCGAACATGATACATTGTCAAGTTAACCAATTCTGTAATATTCTTGTAAATGCACAGACGTGTTTCATCACTATATGACAGGATATTCTTTCTTTTTGCATTTTCTTATGACTAGATCTGATTCAAGTAACTTGCTAGCATTTGTTCATGTAGCTGGATATGGATAACTTTATCACCCTTGAATATTCATTCTTGTACATATGACAGCTAATCTCTAAACAGAAAATACTGTGAAATGAGAGTGTGAAAGACTTTATTGCTTCAGGTCATCTTGGCATGATGACTTCTCACAGCAGTCATAGTTCTATGTCATCTCTCTCATTCATATTCGGTTCTTGCAGCTTATCGGCTGTCACTCGAAGCTATAATAGAACTCACAGCACTTCCAGCTCTCTCTCTCTCTCTCGAAGATGTCCTCTTTGTACATATTTAAGTCTGCTCTGCTGAAAGTATCTGCAATATGCAATATGCAGACCTGCTGACGCTTTATACAAAGACTTGTTTAAAGACACTTTGAGGAGATTTGTAGTCAGACTTCACTGTAACACTTTTGTCATAAATGTAATTGTGGAACATTTGGCATCAAAAGATTACTACAAAAAACTCTTTTTCAATTGTTGCATACCATTTCTGATCATCTGTAGTGTCCTTGATGGATAAGCAATAAGTCTACCTCCTATAACAGAACTGGTCCTAAGCTTTGATGACCCACATTAATGTGTAGTCTTGTGACTAATGTAGTGTCATACTGTATTTCAGAGTTGGTGCTGTGGTTACAAGGTGCTTCAGCAACTCAGAGTTCTTCCTTTGATCTGCTAGGCAACACCATGAAGAAACATTCTGTAGCTACTTAAGAAAGCACAATGATCTTTGACAAGTGAAGTATAAACTTTGACAATTGCTGTATCATTCCCAAGAATCACACCAGTGATGATTTTTTCATTAAGTTTCTGATGAGATTTGAACCTTAAGATTTCACACTATCCAATGTCTTGATTATTAAATTCTTAACCTGTCCAACAAACTGATTAGTCACCTGTTATGTTCCTGATTTTCAGGACTCCAGAATTGAATGTCATCTGTTAAATTGGCTACTCTGTCTTTCCATGCAGCTATGGCAGCTACTCTCCTATGGAGAACTGCTGGAGCTGATGAGATCCAAAAAGGTAGCCTATTGAATTCATAAAGACTTAAAAACATATTGAAAGTACAATGTTTGTAACATGCTTCACCCAGCTTGATCTATCAAAACTCATATTTTGCATCAAGCAAGGAAAATAATTTGGGATCACTCGAGTGACTCTACTTGATAGAGGCACTGGGAACTAATGTTGGGCGGCACGATGCCAAGGCACTTCTATGGGCTAGGCTTGTAAAGGCTCCAGGGCCATTAGCCTAGTACACACCTATGAACCTATGAATGAGACATAGTCTCTATTACATCTTCAATAGTATGAAGCAGATAATGCTCCTTCTTGAGCAATGTGTTAATGCCTTGTGAATCAATACATGTTCAGAGTCTATCCTGCTATACAACCATCACCATATGCTTAACTTTCTTTGTTGGTTTTGTCTAACTGTGATTCCCATAGACTCTATACACTTTAGCCCTTAATCCTAACCTTATGCACAACAGATACTCTACATGGAGCATGAGTTACAGGATCTGTCTCATTTGAAATCTTTGTATGGTACTCAATCTGCAGACACCCTAGGACATCATACAGATCAATATATCTTTTCAGAATATTGTCTGTGCTTTGCAGAACACTCCCTGTATTTTCTGAGTTATGCTTCCATACTTCCAAAAAAGTATTAATCATAAACATATTTTTTGCTGTGTTTGTGAGCTGTAATGTGCTGTTTGCCAGTAAAATCCAGAATTCATACATATTTCTTTGAATCCTGCCTTAAAGTCAGCATTGGACTGCCTTTGCACTGTATTAGCTTTGGAATTACGCAGACATTCCAAGTTAAATATCCTGGTAACTGGTCTGCATACTTCCTCACATTCTCACAGTTCTGTTTCACAGCATGCCTGTTTGAGTCTACAAGTCTTCAGTACCAATAAATTGCACTTTCTGGCTGTAACTGAATTTCTACTACACTATCTAATGGCAAATAGCTCATTCACATCTGTACTGCAAACATTAACTTTATAATGTTGAAGGTAACACAAGCATCTCTGCCCTAGGTAGTTGGTTGCTTAAGTTGAATTTACAAAGTCAATGGCTGGCATTCAAAGATGAGCTCTGTACACCTGTACAGTGCTAATGTTCAGTGAGTCAGAAGCATGAGGCAGCTCAAAGGTAATCAGACAGGTATTAATACTACCTGAGTATCTCCCACACCCTGAGCATTGCTGTTATATGTGTTAATTAGAAATACATTATGTGGTAGATGTCCATGAATCCCAGTCACTGTCTGGAACAACAACTTCTACCCCTTATTTCTATACTCATAATTCAACCATACTGCACACAGAGACTTGAGTTTATTCTCAGAGTATGATAACAATGTGCATGCAGACAGCTATAATGTACTATTCAAACTCATTATTTTTTAAGAAGAGTCTGATATTATGTTGCAATCTACCCCACTGTCCAGCTTAAATATGACTGCCTTGTCTTTATTTCACAGCGTTTCATTCAAAATGCCATTTTTGCCCTCTTTCACAGCTTAGCTCATCTGCACTTATTCTGTCTGCCCATCGCTGAATTCAATGAGACTTCAGATATAGGTTCATAGGTTAGTACTAAGCTAACTGCCCTTGCGAGACATTTTAAGCCTAGCCAATTATCCCTTGTGAGACTCAAACCCTGCACCTTCTGCTTGTAAGGCAAACACCTTAACCATTAGGCCACCCTCCCAACATTAATTCAAAGACTATACTTTAATAGTACCCACAAACATTTCTGTTTTTTACTGATCTTTTGTTTCTAAAACTTTATTTTATTGATGCACTCTTTTCCATTTCTTATGCACTTAAGAAACAGTTACCTCTACAGACTTGATTTAATGCCAAACAGTAAACCTCTTCATATTTTGTGGGCAAGCATGCTCATTTGTTACTAGGTGCAGTCTTCACTGGAATGCAGTTGCCTCCAGTTTCATTTTTAATTTGTATTATATTTTGTGAGTGTGCGTGTGTGTGACTTTAAGCTCTGTTTTTATATAATCTCCATGCACAGTTCTTGTTTTACACCACTTCTAACTCTTCTGTCATACTTGTGAGTTATTCCCTCAACAGTTCACTTGTTCTGTATACATTTATGGTTATATCTAATGTTAAATCAGCTTTTCTCACTACTTTGCTCCTTAGCTAATCAGTTCTGATTTTACAGACAATTATTTCTCTTACAAAAGAATCAGGCAAGTTATCAAATTCAAATTCTTTGTCTCTAAGTTTAAGCTGTGACATAGACATCTGCAGTATAGTAAACCTCTCAATGTTTAGTAAAAAAGTCAAATATCTCATTATGGCAATTTTTTTCTGCGGCTCACAGCAGGACTGGAATCTATTTTATAAAACTGTATTTGTGTGTCATTTTCTGTTTAAAGGTACATGTGTTAAATATCTTGATTGCTTCCTCGTATGCAAGACAGGGAAGCAAGACACATTGGATTCCATTAGGTTTGATCCTAAGAGAGATGCAGCTCAAAATATTGAATCCAGTACCTCTAGACTTCAGATTGGTTCCCCTACAGTTTCAGAAATGCTGGTGGCTGTAGGGTTATCACATTGAGCAAAAACTGAAGAAATGAAGGGAATAATACACTGGTGGTGCAGAAGAGTATGAAAATGCGAGAAAATAGTGAGAGTGAGAACTGTGTGCAGCATACATGAAAAAAATGAACTGATAATGGAAAAATACATAGAAAATATGAAAAATTTAATTAACGACAGAGTAAGGTAGCATACGGCTTATTAAGATTTACTTGAGCTTATTGTTGGCCTGTCCTCATGGCATGTCTAATAAAAGAAGGCATATGGTAGCAGAATGATGCAGTAAGGCTAATTTGTCAGAGCAAACACAATTTCAGAGCTGCATGAAAGTTAGCAAAATATACAGTTCAGGATAGCTGAGTAAAGCTGCAACTGCTTGAACCTGAAACGTCTACTGAGGACTGCTTTACCTCTCCAAGTCACAAGACTCACCTCCAGTTTGTTGCTGCCTTAAAAATATAATACTACTATTGACATGCAACATATGTGACAGCAGGTCTTCTTTGTATTCACAAAATCCCACAAGCAGGAAGATGGAAATCCCAAGATGACAGTCGCGAACCAGGAAATATTGAACCCTGTAAGTTTACCTAGGACAAGTAAACACTTGCCCAACACAACACTAAGACACACAGCACTATTTAAAACACACCTAGGTGGGGGCTACACCCCCCACACCCATCCTAGCTATATATACCAAACCCGGGATTGCATTACATTGGAGGAAGGGTACAAGTCCCCACAATGGGCAAGTGTTTACTTGCCCTAGGTAAACTTACGCAGTTCGGTATTTCCTGGTTCGTGATTTTTGTCTTGGGATTTTTGTCTTCGTGTTTGTGAGATTTCAGGAATATGAAGTAGATCTGTAACAGCAGCAAGTGAGTTTGCATTTTTTAGCCCCATTAGTCTACACATTTATCATTCATGGCCTGTGAGTGACCTATCCATTGTATTTCATCTAGAATTTCATATCACACTATGGGAATGATAACTGATCAGAAGTAAAAACATATTTCTAGGTATTTGGGGGAGTTGAGAATTTGTTGCCAGCTAACTGTGAATGAATTATGCACTACTCTACTATTCTGCTCTTGGATGCCTTAATTCTGGAAATGTGTTGACTTGGTCTTTGACAGAAGTTGATTCCTCTGTAGTGGTTACCTCTAATTCATATCCCTGAGGTGAAAGAGCCGCAGGGAACCACTTGCTTAACTCCCACAGACCAATTCCCACCGACCTCAAATCAACTAATCAAACCTGGGTCACTGGCATCACAGGACATTATCACTGTGTGTCATACTGGCAGCCCAGTCAGCTTGCATATTTGGTGTCTTTCTGCTATCTGCCAGATATCACTTGGACAAGCTGAATTATTTTAATTTGTTAATCAGGTAGTCTGTTGAGTTTGGGTACCTACTGTAGACCTGAGCTACAATCCTCAGTCAGAAGTTAGAATAAAATTCATCATTACTAATTGTGAAATGCAACAGTATAGTACATTATATTAAGAGTATGAGATTTACAAGCAACAAAGCTCTTAATAGTTATAAGTAGAGATGAAGACACAGGATGTAACAACTATGAAAGCACAGCAGAATAACAAAACAACAGTATTAACTGTACAAGTGATACAGTTTGCATTACAAATAAAGGTAAAAATGAAAACTGCAGTAGTTATGAAAGCATCACAGTACTTCAACAAAAAAACAAATATCAGACTTCAGGTAACATTCATAAATGATAATGGGTAGATATTGGTGATTACAGAATTTTTATTTAGAAGATAACAATGAGGATGTTGGCCATGATCGTAGTCAAAGACATTAAATCAAAGGTCCTGTGTTAACATAATATAGAATAACAATGGTTGAACCAGTAGCAGCAGTACCTATGAAGAACGCTCTCAGGTAACAAAAGACAGTAAACAAAATGACCGTAGGATTGGTGAAGCAGAGGATGTTAAGTTAGATCTCATACAATCATTGTTATGGAACTGAATATCAGCAAATTACTTTGCTGATAGCTGCAATTACAGTAACAGTACAATGTTCAATAAATGGTCTATAACAATAAATGATCTATCAAGTGTGTGATGTGTACCTGTGTGTCTATGTGTGACTGCACACACGTATGTGAACCTGAAGCTTTAAAACGCCAGGTCATGGCCTGTCATAAAACTAAAGGTTTTGCATTTTACATTACAGTCAGTGTTCATTTAACAGAGAAGATAGCAGCTCAAGCCACTGGTTAACGGAAAATATGAATTTGCAAATTTGTTTTCATTAAGTTTCAAAAATCAAAGTAGTTTCTTAAGCTGCTATCTTCTCTGTTAAATAAACACTGACTCTAATGTAACATGCAGAACTTTATGAGAGACCATGACTTCATCTTCTAAAGATTCAGTCATAGATACACACACACACACACACACACACACACACACACACACACACACACACACACACACACACACACACACAGTGTATCTCTGAGGTAGAATTGAAGAATTGTCATACTAAACATTCAAGCTACACATTTTTTAGCCAAATAAGAAATAAACTATGTACTTCCCTTTCCAAGCACAAATGGATATTTAAGAACTATATCTAACATCAATAACTTTATAACTCCCAACGAAGGGCTCCTGGTAGCTTCAAAGCTCGAGTAATTGCATAATCTATGTTGGTCCAAAAAAGGTATCACATCACATCTGTTCCAGTATTTTGGTACTTTCTATAACAAATATAGGAGCTGCACACATGCAATGAAGGACAGATCCAGAGGAACCATTATGATTTTATTGGCGGCCCACCCCTAGTTATTTATTTTATTAGTAAAACTGAAATTAAACACAAGCTCAAGAGTTAATTCCTCATGTTTGAACAAAAATGATTTTTGTAGCTCATCTCAGGATCTCATAAAGACAAGTTCATTAAACTCCAGCTGTTGTCAAGAGTTTGATAACAAGGTAATATGCAACATCACAACTAACTCACACTTCCATGTCTTCACAGTAGTGAAGGAGAACCAGATTATTTTCAGCAAAGTGACACACTGAAGCTTTGCAGCGCCAGATGTTTCAGTTTGAGTTATCTGAACCTACATTGTGACCCACTGGGAACTGGATGGAGCTTTACTGCTGTGTCTTTTATTCAAAGTTAGTTTAAAATAAATAAGTATTTTGTGGTAAACTTGCACTTTATTGAAGTAAGAGTGAGACAGTTTATGAACTGTGAATTATCTGTTTTAATGATGTACTAGTGTCTTTAAACTGTGTAACTAAACAAACTTTCAGGTATATTCAGTGTTTGCAGTCAAAAACATGAAAGGCCATAGTCATACACACAGCTCTTCAGAGTAATAATAATAATCCAGCTTGTACTGTCTAATGATTACCTTATAAAATATATCATTATATCCCACATTTTTCCATTCAGAATCCCAGAATAAGTTTATCTCACTGATCTTAGACATTTAAGCAATTAAAGATCCAGAATGTTATTCAGGCAATTATTCAGACACTGATCCAAGTAACCTACAAGAATAATGGCAAAGGTAGGGTGAATTATGTCAACTGATTTATTAAGTAATTACATGGCAAAATAAAAACCAAAATGTAAACACTTTAGTAACTGTCTGCAGGGTTAGAAGAATGTAAATATACACTGCAAAATAAACTAAGAAGACACATTTATTCAAGGAAACATAAATCACACCTGTGAATTGTACCTGCTTCCCTCCCCCCCTCAAAAAAAAAAAAGATGATCACGTCTTGGGTATCCCCCTATGGTGTTAGGTTTGATTGAAAGTGAAAGCACAAATTGCTACAATCATATATTTTTATAGTTTTTACTGTCATATAAATACACAGAATGCCTCCTCACCCCTACCCCCAAAAGACAGACACTGTTTATGTACCTCTCTGATGTCAGTTCCAAACAACACTGGAAAAAAAATTGAACACAACATATTTCATGCTGTTACTATCAGACATATATATAAACAGCATGCTTCCTTACAGTCCCACAACAATAGCCACCTGTATACACATTGATGTTTGATTGTGAGGAAAGTGAAAAAATGACTACAGTAATGTTTCCAACCTGTTATTCCTAGACAGTACACTGGTCCTAGACAAGCTATAATGACTCTCTGTGCATGACTCTTAGGTTTGCGAGATCATTTAAAGAAATAATGACTACAATATCCCCAGACCAACATAAGCTATAGTTATCTGTGCACACTTCTGAGGTTTGGGAGGAAAAGTAAAGAAATAAGGATATTGTCCCCAGTCTCCCACACAAACTACAATGACCTTCTGTGCTCATAGTTCATAGGTTCACAGGTGTGTACTAGGCTAATGGCCCTGGAGCCTTTACAAGCCTAGCCCATAGGATTACCCTGGCATTATGCCACCCGACCTTAGTTTCCAATACTTCTGTCGAGTAGAGCCACTGGAGTGATCCCTGGGGTGAATTTTCTATTTCCCATCCACTCATCAAGATTTCTCTTGAAGAGGGTCAGTGAGGTGCTCTGTTTGACCTGTATGGGAAGTCTATTCCATAGCATGGGCAGTCTCTGGGTTATGAACCTGAACCTCCAACACGTTCTGTTGATTGTGGTAATGAGGTTGAGGTCTCTGGAACGTGTGGTGCGGAGGGATTGGGATTTCTTTAGATGTAGCATTTCTAACAGATCTGGGTCAGTCATGGCTTTGTAAGTCAAGCAGAGATCGCCTCTTAGTAGACGATATGAGACAGAGAATAGCTGGAGTTTTTTGAGTCTGTCTGTGTAGGACATGTGTTTAAGACCTAGGATCCTCTTCGAGAGGTACTTTTGCGGCCTCTCCAGTTGTTGCAGGTGTCTAATGGTGTACATGCCAAATGGGGCATTGTACTAGATGACTGGTCTAATGAGGGAAGAGTAGAGGGAGACAATTACCACTTTCTTCCTGGATGCAAAACCCTTAGTAATGAGATGTGCCACATAGAAGGATTTTCTGACCACAGTGGCAGTGTGGTGGTCAAAAGAGAGGTTGCTGTCAACCTGTGTTCCCAGATCTCTTATAACGCCTTCTGTGTTCAGTGGACTACCATCGATGTGGTAGTTCATGGAAAATGTTTTTTTCCCAAATGGGATGACAAAACATTTTTTGGCATTGAACTTAAGGCCATGGTTCTGACACCAGTCGTTGGTCTCAGTGAGGCCTTTATGTAGGATGTCAACATAATTTGGGGAGTTAATAATGGCTCCCAACTTGCAATCTTCTGTGAACTTTGTCAGCCAGAGTCCCTTTGTGTTGGCCTGGACTTCTGAGAAGTAGATACCAAATAGGAGAGTACCCAGGACCGATCCCTGTGGGACTCCACTCGTGATTGGTCAGCAGTCTGACTTGGAGTCAGCTACTTTCACACTGTGGGTTCTATCTGTGAGCCAGTTTCCAACCCACCTATTGATATAGGGTTTGATGCCTAGCTTAGTGAGTTTTTCTATGATTCTTGAGTGGGGAATGGTATCAAAGGCCTTGGCCAGATCAAGGTAAGCTGTATGAACCACCTTGCCTTCATCCACAGCTCTGGTGACTGACTCAAAGAAGTCAACCAAGTTGATCAGGCATGATCTACCTTTCACAAAACCAAACTGTGTGGGATCCAGAGTTTGGAGATTCCCTATATCCTTGTTTATTAGGTCCATGATGATGCATTCCATAGCTTTGCATATCAGACTTGTCAGGCTAATGGGGCAATAGTTTCCAGGGTCTGTAGTTGCTCCTCCTTTGTGGAGAGGGATGACTATAGCAGTGCACCATTCGGTAGGGACAAAGCCTGAGATGAGGCTGTGATTGAACAGGGCACACAGGTGAGGTGCCAGTTCACTCTGTAGTTCATGTAGAACACAGCCAGGGATATTGTCAGGTCCCATAGAAGTTGTATTCTTGGCCTTGGACAGTGTTGTTTTAACCTGTGCAGCACTAATACTGGGTGCCTGGCAATCTACTGGTATTGTGGTTGGTCCTGGGGGGGGGGGTAAAGTTGGCACTGAATCTGTCAGCCAGTATATTGGCAATATCTGTTGGCTTGGTATAGGTGGTACCATTGTGCAGCAGCTCAGAGCAAATCTGGGTATTGCCATGGAGGTTCTTTACATAACTATAGAAGGCCTTGTGGTTGTCTTTACTATCTGCTGCAACTCTATTTTCATAGCTAGCTTTAGAGGATTTGATGAGGGATCTCAACTTTTTGTTGAGGCTGATAAGATTTAAACTAAATGTGGTTCAGGGCTGATAAGTTTTAAACTAAATGTGGTTCAGGGTTGATGTCACTACCAACCCTGTGTCAATATCCACTTATACAGCTTTGGGGTGTGGGGGCCACCAGGCCTCCACACTCTCTGAAGGTCTGGACTTTGTGTGATGTGTTTTTTGCCTTATTTTTGAAGGATGGTTTAAACAGAGCAAATCACAAGAGGGTCAGTTATTTCCATCAAGACAACACATATTAGGCAATTATAGCCACTTCTTTATAAAATTCACGTCTGGTTATGATAAAAGAGGATAGCTATGTAATGTATTTCTCAATGAACCACACAAACAGTTACCACACATTAAAGTATTCTAAGTTGCTTTTCACAAATCACACTAATCCTGCAAATGTACACTAGTCATGCAAAGCCAGATAATGTCTCTTTACAATGAGAAAAAAAGGTCAGTCCCTTTCTATAGGCAGCTCCACTAAGCAGTTAGAGCTAAAAATGACAGCCACTTACAGTATTTTATCTTCATTCCATGGAAATAGTAGCACGCATTACATTTTTCTAAGTACCTTTAAACAAATCACAGTAATTCTGCAAAGTCAGAATGACGGGCAAAGAACTGCTGTTAGCTATCCTTCTCTCTCAGACAGGCCAGCATTTGTTATGTAACTCAAATTAATTTATCACAACAACAGTTTTTGCATCAACAAACATTTTCTGAGGAATAAGAGGCATGGAATGACAAGACAGGACTATGCCAGATGAAATCAGTGCACTATATCATGGCACTGGTTAAGCAAAAGTTCATAACTAAAAGCCAGAGTGAAGCATATACAGAACATTAAAATTGATTCAAGCAAACCTACAACCTTCCATACATAGACTCGTTACACTCTACATCATACAAAGACCTCCCAAGTAACAAAGGACAGAGGGCAGGTCAAAGTTATCATCATTTGCACTGGTGGGTTGACAAACTGTTCAATGTTATCCACAGGAAATTATAATCATGATGATATAACTAATATCAACCTTGTGCTGTGCATGTCAGGTGTGTGTGTGTGTGTGTGTGTGTGTGTGTGTGTGTGTGTGTGTGTGTGTCGCCTGTGGCAGATGTGGTGAACTAATTCTGATAGGCCCTGGGCACCCACAGGAAATGTGTGTGTATCCTGTGCATGCCTCCATCCACAGAAATGCTCTCTCTTCAGAGGGTCATAGGCAATATCCAGCCCCTGCCTAGGGGAAGGCATGCTGCATGAGTGTAAGCAATAGCCCATATAGGATATTTCTGTGGAAAAAGCACCATATCCTCACGAACGTCCACATCTGACACTACTCAACTCCACACTGGATGATAGGATGGAAGTAGTGGTGCTGCGCATGCCCAACCTAGGCCTCTCCATCCCAGAATTACCTTGAACACTGGAAGCTGAAGTGGATTGGCTACATGATGTGTCTGGCATGTGTTCTGTGTGCACCAGGGGACCTGTGTGTGTAAGCTGCCTACTGATCATTTCAATTAGGTCACACATGCAGGCATGCAATCCCTTAGTTCATCGTACACAACCTGCAAAACATGCAGCATCACAACAAAGACTGAGGTGGAGTTGAGAGACAACCAATGCAGACTGCACCACACAGGGAAACATCCCTTCCTGGCTAGACCTGTCTGCGACTCTCATGCTTTAGTATCTGTCTGTATTACTGCAGTGAGTTCAAAATTCTCAGAGGACATGCCCAGTAAATGGGGTGAGAATTTGGATTCCATATTAATTGTATCCAGCACACACAGTGTGCACCCTGACCATGATAAATTTCAGCTGCCATCACTGTCAGAATCTCAGTGATCTCACACACTCACACACACACACACACACACACACACACACACACACACACACACACACACACACACACACACACACACACATGTTCATAGGTATATACTAGGCTAATGATCACCAGAGTCTTTACAAGTCTTGCCATGGAACCCAACCCTATTCTGTCCCTATGTAGGGAGTATACTAGTTAGGATGTTTCTAGGGGTTACGTGGGGGGTATGTTAGTTTGGGCATTATTGTCTGCTTCTGTCTATCAGAGACACAGGGCCAGATTCAGAGCGAATTTCATACTTCCCATCTATTGGTAAAGATTAGGTTTAAATAGGGTTATGGATGGAGTCTGCTTTACATGGATGGAGAGCATGTTCCAGAGCATGGGGATCCTCTGGGACACATATCTGTCTTGCTACCATGTCTTACTTATGTCACAATGAAAATTTAAATCCTTGAATCTAGTGGTTCTGATGATGTTCATTTTGTGGATGTGGAAAAGGTCCATCAGAGTGGGATCTGAGGATGCCTTGTATGCCAGGCATAGACTGCCTCTCAGTACAAGTAGGAGACCAAGGATAGAGGCAGAGCTTTAAGGCACTCTGTATAGGGCAATGTGTTTATTCCCTAGAATCTCCTGGTAAAGAACGTTTGTGGGCGTTCCAGCTGTTAAATATGTCTGGTCAGGTACATGATGAAGGGGGCATTTTACTCAATGATGGGACTGAAAGGGGATGAATAAAGTGGGACTATGGCTTCCTTAGATGTGGATTCATGCCCTTACTTATAAGTTGGGCAACTTAGAATGATTTTCCAACTTCCTTGGCCACATATTGGTCAAAGGCCAGATTACCATCTACATATGTTCCCAGATCCCAGATTATCGGATCATCTCTTAGGGGTGCCTTATTGATGGAGTAATTAGAATTTGTGGAAGTTTTCCCAAAAGGCACTATAATGCATTTCTTGGCATTGAGTTTTAATCTATAATTTTATCAGTATTCATTGACCTGTGTTAGACCCTCTTGTAAAATGTTTCTGTCATGGGGGGAATCTGTGATTGCTTCCAATTTCCAGTCATCCACGAACTTGGTCAGCCAAAGGCCCTTGACATTTGCCTTTACCTCCAAGAAGTGGATGCCAAATAAGAGCAGTCCCAGCATGGAACCTTGAGGTATCCGTCTGGTGGCTCATCTCTTAGTGGAAGTGGTATTACCAATCCTGACTTCCTTGGCACTGTCTGTGAGCTAGTTGACAATCCAGTGAGTGATGTAGAGGTTTATGTCCACTTTGGTGAATTTGACAACTATACTCTAGTGGGATATTGTATCAAACACCTTAGCCAGATTCAGGTAGATGGTAAGCACAATTTTTCCCTCATCCATCGCCTTGGTGACCTTCTCAAAGAAGTCCACCAGATTTAGTAGGCTTGACCTTCCCTTGACAAAGCCAGACTGCATTGGGTCCAGTGTCTGCAGGTTGTCTATGTCTTTCCTGATCATTTCCATGGCAATTCATTCCATGGCTTTGCATACAAGACTAGTCAGACTAATAGGTCTGTAGTTTTTGGGATCAGTTGATGGTCCACCCTTGTGGAGTGGGATAAATGTTGAAGTCCCATATTCTCATAGTACAACGCCTGTTTTGAGGTTATAGTTGAAAAGTGACTCAAGTAGTCCTGATAGGTCAGGTTTCATGCTATACAGAAGGCATCCCCCCATACACATATATCTATCTATCTATATATATATCTACATCTATATCTATCTCTCTCTCTCTCTCTCTCTATATATATATATATATATATATATATATCTACATATATATATATGTACCTATAGATATAGATGGAAACCAAACCAGAAGTAGACAAAAAAGCGGGAGCAACTTAATGTGCCAAAAACAAAAGAAAGAATAAAAGGAGAAGGATCAGATGAGAAGGCAAAAAAATGTGGAAAAAGTATACATATAGTTGCAAGTACAGAAAACTCCTGGAACAATCTTGTGTCAATCAGGATCTGACCTAGGAATGGTTAAAGAGAGGATAATTTAAACCAAAAGATGAAAGGTTAATATTAGCAGCCTAGGATAGTGGACTACGTACATGTTGGTTTACAAAGTCCAATTGGGATTAACAGACAAATGCTTCTGTAAAACAGAACTGTAAACAGTTGCACACCTTATTGCTGGGTGTGACATACTAATGGCAGAGGGCCTGTATACTGGAAGTCATAATAATGTGGCAAGACTTTTGCAGCGGGGATTGTGCAAACATTACAAAACTGAAGTAGTTGAGAAGCATTGAAAACATGAGCCACAAAGCATTATAGAGAATAATGAATTTAATATCACATGGGATTATCCATCACCAACAGCTCAAAAAATAGATGCAAGAAAACCAGATAAAGTAGTCCGTGAAAAGAAAACAAAAGTAGCATTGATCACTGAAATTTCTACACCCAGTGTTTCAGTGTCTTACTTACAGAGAGACACAAATAAAATACCAGGATTTGCAGGCAGAAAAGGGGACAACGTGGAAGAAGGATACCCAAACAGTTCAATAAGAGTAGTAGCAATGGGTTTCGTAAAGAATTGACAGTCTTATTTAGATATGCTGCTGATACATGTAATTCCATATGAATCACAGGAGTCAGTTCTGGGCACACTGTGGGTGCTGCGAACAGCACTTTTGGCTAACCTCAGAGATGGAAACAATACTAATTTCACAAACTCTAATCATACTTTGACTTAGGAATGAGGTCCATTCCCATCATGGTATTAGAAACCCAAAATACTTGGAGAAATTAAACTGAGATAGATAGTTATGGATACAGCTATAGATATAGATTGATATGTATAAGAATGTGATCTGCAACACACACACACACACACACACACACACACACACACACACACACACACACACACACACACACACACACACACACACTCACACAAACTCACACACACACACACACACACACACACACACACACACACACACACACACACACACACACACACACACACACACACACACACACTTGTGTACCATAGCAACTGTTCATCCCTCCAAATGAGAAAAGGTAGCCAGTATAAATGGCACATCCAGCCTGCCATATCATATCTGTGATTATTATTTGTGACTGACCTAGCACATGGCTAGTTTTTAACTGCATAGGTGACTACTCTAAGTTTGTATAGGAAAAGAGAGAATTGGTAACAAAAGGAACATAACCCATATAAAGATTGACTGCTTACAGACACAATACAGGTACTTAACCCAGTGTTAGCCAGCTAAACATTTCAGCTATATGTTTTAGCAAGCAACTACAAAAAATATTCTGTGTCCTCCCTCCCGGAAAGCATTCCTCACACACTGCATACATATGACAGTAGGTACAGGACTGCAATTAAACTAATCAGAGCCTACCTGGACTCCTGCACATTGCTCTTTATGATGAGCTGTACATGGACTCAAATAATAAAGGCAGACACACCTATATAGGTAGATTATTAATCCTACCCACAGCTGTCTTAGTTTAGATAGCACACAGTAAGATAGCAGCAGTTTTTATCACACACTCATGCAGTTAGTCAGATTGTAGCTTTATATAACAGTACTTATATATTTGTATGATGTCATTCATTATGCAGTTCATAGATTAATTATATTGATGCTTTTCATAGACTAATAAGTGATTACTAAGCCCAGGGGGCCTCTTAAGAGTAACCATGCTTCCCAAATGTATATGACAAGTTTTGTTACCCTACTGTTATTTTAAGGGATATGTGTGGGCTTTGGCATGGGTAGTAAAGCATTTATAGGCTGCCCCTGTCTACCAGAGACATAAGTGCCAGACTAGAGGTACATTTCCGATTCTCCATCAACTGGTCTAAGTTGCACTTGAATAGGGTTAGGGAAGAACTCTACTTCACATGGATGGGAAGCCTGTTCCTGAGACATTGTAGTCTCTGAGACACACACCTGTCTCTCCAACATGTCCTATTTATGTAGCTGATGAGGTTTAGGTCTCTAGATTAGGTAATTCTAATGTTATTTATTTTGCAGATATGCAATAGGGCCATCAGAGTGGGGTCAGAGGATGTTTTGTAGGGCAGACATAGATCATCTCTCAGCAATCTGTGGGAGACTGAGTACAGGGATAGGACTTTGAGACTGTCATCATAGGGCATGTTTAGGTCATGTATTGTTTTTGTAAAGAACATCTGTGGATCCTCCATTTGCTGCATATGCCTGGTCAGTGACATACCCATAGGGGTGTTGTACTCAGTGACTGGTCTAATTAGGGCAATGTACAGAAGTACAATGACATCATTGGAACTAGACTCCATACCTTTGCTTATAAGTTGTACAATACAGACTAATTTTCTTACTACCGTAGACACATGATGATCAAAGGCCAGGTTACTGTCTAAATGTATGTGTTCAGAAATCCCTGATCACTGGGTCTACTCTTAAGGGTGTATTATCAATGTGGTAGTTTCCAGGGATAGCCATCTTCCGAAGGATACTATTACGAATTTCTTGACACTGAATTTTAGACTGTGGCTCTGAAACCAGTTATTAGTTTGTTTCAGGGTTTCTTGGAGGGTATTTGTGTCACTGGGGGATTCTATGACTGCACTTAGTTTGCTATCATTTGCAGACTTAGATAGCCAGAGGTTATTGACATTGGCCTTGATTTTAAAGAAGTTGATGTCAAAAAGTAACGGCCTTAGCACTGAGCCTTAAGGGACTCTACAAGTGACTGGCCTCTTTGTGGAAGCAGACTCAGACATTTCCTGTATCTTCCTAACCCACATTTGTGGCTGCTTCCCCAATGGCTTCAATGAGCACATCCAGGCAGCCTTCTCTCTTGCCCATGGAGGTGCTTCACCATAGCTCCCCCCTCATTTTGGTTTCTATAGCTTGTGTGTTGTTAACTCAAGATTCCCTTAATTTGACTTAATAGCAGCAGCCTGCATTTAAAATGGAACATGTGTGTTGAGAGACAGCCTTACAAGACTATCTGCAAATATATAGAGCTGAGTATATTTTTCTGTATTATTCTGTATTATAGAGCTAAATTGTTGCTTAGATATCTGTTGTCTTACTGTTCTGCAAATATGCAGCGATCAGTATATATTTTTTTGGTTTTATAATTTGCACTCTGATTCCTCACATCTCTGTTGAAACTGTCTTCCCCACCCCACCATCATTTTGGTTTCTATAGCTTGTGTGTTGTTAACTCAAGGTTCCCTTAATTTGACTTAATAGCAGCAGCCTGCATTTAAAGTGGAACCTGTGTGTTGAGAGACAGCCTTACAAGACTATCTGCAAATATATAGAGCTGAGTATATTTTTCTGTATTATTCTGTATTATAGAGCTAAATTGTTGCTTAGATATCTGTTGTCTTACTGTTCTGCAAATATGCTGAGATCAGTATATATTTTTTTGGTTTTATAATTTGCACTCTGATTCCTCACATCTCTGTTGAAACTTTTCCCCACCCCCCATCCCTGTTCTTGGTTGTAGTTTAAATTTGGTGGCTTTTGCAGTGCCCGCCCCACTGTAGATTTGATCTAGGGCACTCCCCCAGTCCCATCTCTTTACAGCATTCTACCTAATAAACCCTTTCTGCACTTGCTTTTAGTCCTTTTTAATTTAATTACATTTTTCAAACTGTGTGTGGACTAATATTGCTACATACTCAAGTGTGCCAGTTTGCACTGCATGTGAATTGTTTTACTACTGTTTTTGCTACTTTTCTGAAAAAAAAAAATGTAAGCCTGTTTCCTACCATTCCTGTAATTAGTGTTCCAGATACAGATTTGCTGTATCCAGGACTATTTGTAAGCTTCTGAGCCCCCCAAGCCTTTCTGTGTTGGAGGGAAGCCTTCTAGCTTATCAGTGGGAGTGGTAAGCACTAGGTAACCTGTCTACCACGTAAGGAGTGGTTCTGGCCCAGAATTTGTAGTTATTGGCCGTGTGGGCGGTCTTCCATCTCTCTCAACTTTCTGATTTGAAGGCCTGCATTTGCACTTGTTTCTGTCCTGTAACTCCTGGGCCCATCTCATTTGCTCACTCAAAAAAAGAAAATCTGATTTTACTGTATTTGTGTTTCTTCCTATTTAATTTTGCTTTTGCGTCATCTTAAAAGTACTCAATTGTATTTATTACTGCTTGGTGTAACTCATTCTAAGCCTTTTAGTTTAAGCACTTGGGCTTCATACCAGTTGTTTACATTAAAAAGGTTTGTGGTCTGCACTGTAGTGGCAGAACAGGTAGCTTACATCCTTCTAAGTTGGGAACTGCTGATTGAGGGCTCAGTGTCTGTTATTCTAAAAGTATATTAATTCTGGTTTAAGCACGTGGGCTTCAGGCCAGTTATTTTACATTAAAAGGGTTCATGGTCTGCACTCTTGTGGGAGGAGAGGCTGGACTATGCCCTTCTGAGCTGGGAATTTCTGGTTAAAGGCTTATAGTGCCTGCATATTTGAACTGCTTCTTACTGAAATTGGTACACCTTGTTTGCTGTAGCATAGACTAGATCCAGGCCTGCTGAATCTAGCTTTGTTTGTATAACTTGAGCACTAATCCAGGCAGTCTTTAAAGTATTAAATTGTATTTATTACTGCTTGGTAGTAACTTGATTAAAGTGTAGCTATCATTCTAAGTCTTTTGGATTAAGCACTTGGGCTTCAGACCAGTTGTTTTATATTAGGAAGGTTTGTGGCCTGCACTGTGATGGCAGGACAGGTAGCTTACATCCTTCTAAGTTGGAAACTGCTGATTGAGGGCTCGGTGTCTGTTATTCTAAAAGTGTATTAATTCTGGTTTAAGCACTTGGGCTTCAGGCCAGTTATTTTACATTAAAAGGGTTCGTGGTCTGCACTCTTGTGGGAGGAGAGGCTGGACTCTGCCCTTCTGAGCTGGGAATTTCTGGTTAAAGGCTTATAGTGCCTGCATATTTGAACTGTTTCTTACTGAAATTGGTACACCTTGTTTGCTGTAGCATAGACTAGATCCAGGCCTGCTGAATCTAGCTTTGTTTGTATGCTTGTTGTTTGTTTGCTTGTTATTTCCCTGAAATGCTAATTCCACCTAAAACACGGCTTTTCAGCGCTTCTGTGAATCCCTAGTGATATCTGCATTGCTTACTGTACTTATTTCCTTGTTTCACTTGAAAGAAAGTTACTGTTTGTCATTTTTGCATTTAAGTTACCTGTAACACATTGCATTTATGTTACCTGGCACTTGCTCACTAAAGCAATTATATAAGTCAGCACTAAAAAATTAAAAGCACTACACCCTCACAAACTCCCCTTGAGTACCTTGTTCCCCATTGACCCTTTTTTCAATTATAAAGGAATTCCCAATACTATTCTAGCATGTCCAAAGGTCAGTTGTCAATCTCCTCTCCGGTCCAGCTGGTGAATCTGGGAATCTTGAGGCAATGTTACAACTGCCTCATGTACACAGACAGCCCTCTCCTCCTCCCAACAAATTC
The DNA here is from genome assembly GCF_019279795.1 of Protopterus annectens. Classification (NCBI taxonomy): domain Eukaryota; kingdom Metazoa; phylum Chordata; order Ceratodontiformes; family Protopteridae; genus Protopterus; species Protopterus annectens. The sequence goes on along the minus strand of NC_056748.1, from coordinate 808,126,271 downwards.
CAACACATGTGAGAGATGCAACCATATAGCCATATTGGAGGCTAAGCTCTCTCAACTCAGTACTGGCGAAACTAGTCAGGAGGAGAAGGAAATCACACTCACTACAATTCCAGTCTCACATAGACCTACCATGACAGCAAACCAAACACATAAACACACAAAAACATACTCGGAGGCTCTAAATAAAAATCTGCCTAAGCAGCAGAGACCTCCAAAGCAGACACCCAAGCAACCGCTACCCCAAAACAAAACACATGCAACACATAGCTCACAAAGCCAGTGTTCCGAACAGTCACAGCCCTTAAGGCTAAACAACACACCTGATACACTTGTAATAGGTGACTCTATTGTCAGGCTCACCAGGCTGAACAAGGAGAAGATCATGGTGAGCTGCCTGTCAGGCGCTAAGATCCACCACATAACACAAGCACTCAGGTCACTCCAAGGCAAGTACAAATATGACTCAGTCATTGTCCATGCTGGTGTGAATGACCTGAGACGTACCTCCCTGGACTACATGAAAAGAGACATGGAGGAGCTCTCTGAGCATGTAGCCCAGGCCGGTATGACCCTGATCTTGAGTAGCATCTTACCCTCACCAAGAATGATGCCACAATATGAAGACAAGATGATCAATTTCAACAATTGGCTTAAGTATTGGTGTCATTCAAAGGGGATCCAATGCCTGTCAGCCTGGGATGACATGCTCGACAAGCCACGATGCTTCGCTAGGGATGGCTTGCACCTGTCACCCCTGGGCTTTCGGATATTGGCAAAGGCTCTTGCTTCCCCCATAGTGCCTTTTTTAGGCAAGGCTCAAAAGACAAACCCACCTCCATAGGTATCACACGGAATAGGAAACTAAGAGTAATGCTACTCAATGCCAGAAGTCTAAATCTCAAGATGCACGCACTCGAAACTCTCCTTAGCATGGAGAACATTGATATCTGTGCAGTAACAGAAACCTGGTTCAAGGCTCTCAAGAGCACCCCAGCACTACCAGGTTATACCTCATACCATGCTTTTCAGCCCCAAAACTTGGACCGAACCACAAAAGGAGGGGGAGTATCAATATTCGAAAAGATACCAACACTTCCAGGTTGGTGGCACAGCACGTAACATCAGAGACTATCCATGTGCAACTAACAGTGGGTAAAACTGCCTTCCAGTTTATAGCCTGCTATAGACCACCCTCCCAAACCCAGGAACCCCACTCGGCCTTCCTGAGAACACTGGAAAATATGAAGGTCTCTCCAAACACCATTATATTGGGCGACTTCAACTACCCAAACATAGACTGGGAGCATTACTCTAGCTCCAACACCCTAGCCCAAAGGTTCCTAGAATTTATAAACTCAAATGCTATGGAACAACTTGTTACCACTCCCACAAGAGGGGAAAACATACTGGACCTGATCATCACCAACATGGGGACATTATGCTCCAGACCAGAAGTGTATCCCTCACTGGTAAGATCAGACCATAAACTAATCTCACTGGATATTCACATCCCGACTCCACCCCCTGCCCTGAAAACCACAGTGAAAAACTTCTCTAAAGCAAATTTCACACTTCTCAAAACCGAGGTGGAATCCTTCAAAGCCCCCGGGCCTGTGGAAAATACAGCCCAGACCACAGAATCCTTTATAAACGCATTCTATGAACACCTTCAGGAATGCATGAATCATGCAATCCCAAATAAAACCAAGACCCAATCCTCCAAAGGCAGACGTCCTGTCTGGTGGGCCCCAGCCATAAACAAACTATACAATAGAAGGAGGAAGCTACTACATGATAGAGCAAAATCCCAAAAAGGGAAGGCATCTCTGATCAGTATTAGCAAAAAACTACGGGCACTCATAAAATCGTTTAAGGCCAGCTTCGAGAGAAAAATTGCACAGGACACTAAGGATAATCACAAGGCTTTCTTTAGTTATGTTAGGAACCTGGGTGGGAATTCCCAGATATGCGCAGAATTAGTCCAAAATGACAAAAAATACACCGAACCCACAGACATTGCCAACATCCTAGCTGACAGGTTCAGCGCAAACTTCTCCCCCCCCACCAAAAGGGCAAATATCTATCCCAGCAGAATGCTGCCCCCCTGACATCTCAGATGCTCAGGTAAGAGCTGCCCTCTCCAAAGCAAAAAACAGAGCATCAATGGGACCAGACGGTGTCCCGGGCTGCATCTTACATGAACTCCAAGAAGAGCTAAACCCAAACATAAAACTACTGTTCAATCTCAGCCTTACTACAGGATATGTACCCAAAGAGTGGCGTACAGCAATAGTGGTCCCTCTCCACAAAGGTGGTGCCTCAATGGATCCTGGAAACTATCGCCCCATAAGCCTGACTAGCTTGGTCTGCAAAGCTATGGAAAGGATCATCATGGACCTCATAAATAAAGATATTGGGGACCTACAGACACTGGATCCTACCCAGTTCGGCTTTGTTAAGGGCAGATCCTGCCTCTTAAACCTGGTTGATTTCTTTGAAACAGTCACCAAGGCCATTGACAAGGGGAAGGTGGTCCACACAGCCTACCTGGACCTCGCAAAAGCCTTTGATACAATACCCCACTCAGGCATTATAGATAAGCTCACCAGCTTAAATATAAACCCCTATGTCACTAGATGGGTTGCAAACTGGCTCAAGGACAGAACCCACATGGTTAGAATTGCTGGAGCCATGTCAGACTCCAAACCAGTTGCAAGTGGCATCCCACAAGGCTCAATCCTGGGACCTCTCTTGTTTGGTATATATTTCTCTGAGGTACAGGCCAACACGGAAGGACTGTGGCTGACCAAGTTCGCAGATAACTGCAAACTGGGCACCATAATCGACTCTCCAGCCGACACAAGCATCCACCAAAAGGGCCTCATAGAAACAGACAACTGGTGCCAGAGCCATGGCCTCAAGCTAAATGCCAAAAAGTGTATAGTCATCCCCTTTGGCAAAAACAAAGTGCCCACAAATTACCACATAGGTGGTAATCCATTAAGTACAGAAAAAGTAATTAGGGACCTGGGGACCCAAGTTGATAGCAATCTCTCATTTGACAACCACGTGGCCAAAGTGGTTAGAAAAACATTTTATATAGCCCACCTAATCATGAAGGGATTCACATCTAGATCAGGGGAGGTCATCGTGCCTCTTTACTCATCCCTCATCAGGCCCATGATTGAGTACAATGCCCCTTTTGGGATGTACCTTACCAGACACCTGCAGCAAATGGAAAGACCCCAAAAGTACCTCACCAAGAGGATCAAAGGGCTCAAACAGATGCCATATGCTGCCTGGTTAAAGAAACTCCAGCTCTACTCAGTGGTATACCACCTGCTCAGAGGTGATCTGTGCCTGACATATAAAGCCATGTCCAACCTGGAATTAATGGACATGCTGCACCTCAGAAAATCCAAATCCCATCGAGCTACGCGCTCGAGAGACTTGAACCTCAGCACTGAAATAAATAGGACATGCTGGAGGGACAGATTCATAACCCAGAAGCTCCCTTCACTCTGGAATAAAATCCCAGTCCAGGTTAGGCAAAGTCCCTCATTGGCTCTCTTCAAGAGGAATCTTGATGAGTGGATGGGAGATCGTAGGTTTACCCCGGGTATCACTTCTGTGTCACTGTTAGACAGAGGCACAGTATACTAACCTCGAAAAAGGGCATAGCAAAATTAATTTAAAATGGGTGGCGAAAGCCAAACACACTCTGGCTAGGCTTATAAATGCCCTAGGGCAGATAGCCTAGTATGAACCTATGAACCACAATTGTTCCTTCCAATGGCAGTGCCAGGGGTAGTGATTTTATCAGAAGCAGGGAGATGGCGAATGTGGTGGGGGAGATGTTAGACCAGTGGCTAGAAGCCCACATTGGCTGCTTGTAAAGGCTCCTCCTGCAGCTGTTAGAGTCATATCACTGCCTGCTTCTGCCATCACCACCTCTGGCAGTGCCCAGGGGGAAGGGTGATCAGGCTGCTCTCTGACCTCTGCCTGACTGTTGCACAGGCAGTGTAATATGGAATAATATAGTCATCCTACTCCATCTTGGTGTTCCCCTCACTTGTGTATCAATGTTCACCATTGTTTATTGCACAATCCTCTTCATCACCACTGTCCTCCCTTTGTTTCTATGTTTCTGAATCCACTGTCTTCCTTCACCCTCAGTGTGTCATCATCTTCCCTGTCAGTCTTTGTCTTTGTCATATGCTTGTGTTTGCTCCTGCCGTCAGCTTCCTTTACATCCCTCACCTCCTTCCCTTCTTAAAATAAGATAGAAAGAATGGGAATCTGTTCCAAAAATTCTGTACCTTCCCTCCCCCTTTCTCCCTCCATACCCATGCTTCCCTTCCCCGTTTCCCTTGTGTATTATTCTCTTCTTGTTGCCCCTTTTTCTTACTTTCTTATACGTCATTTAAACCCATTTCTTTAATAAAAAATAAATAAATAACTAAAACAGATGTGGTCATTGCAGTGGCTCCTTTAAAGTAGCATGCTTCTTTTCTCATCTTCTTGTGTTTAAGCATATGTGCTGACACTGAGACACACACTTCCTCTGTGCTCATCAGTTTTTCTCATCTAAATCCTAGTCACAAGGGCATGTTCTCCTCTTTCACCACAGATCCTGTTCCTAGTGCAAGTGGGTTTACTAATTAGCTGTGACAAAAGCTGTGAGTCTTTATCACCTTCTTCATCAGTTATGAGCTTTGGGCCACATTGTACTATGAGCTGTTCCTGTGGTTGGCAATCCAAGGTCACATTAGGCATGCTTCTGAATCTCACGGTGAGCTCTATACAGTCTTAAAGAATGTTGCTGTTAAAAACCTTACAATGCATGAAACGAATAAGGGACAAATGAAAGTTGTATAGACACTGCTAAAAGCAATATAAAACTTAAAAAGGCAGCTACCACGGTAGAAGAATAAAACTTTAATATCTAAAATCACACAGAGAATAAGCGCTTTCATGTATCAAACGCTTCATCAGATTCAATATTAAAATCACTATGACATCCTTATATACAATGACCATCCAAATAGCAATGACAATTAAGACCTCAATTTTCTACCCTTCAATATAGGCTTTAAAGGCAAACACCCATTTAAGCAGGATGTTTGTCAGCCTGCAGTCGCAATATCCATTTTGTTTCAGCCATCTGATTCACATTGGTTAAATCCCCACTTCTCTTACTCAGTTTTATTACTTGTAGTACTTTAAATGAAAATTTATGTCCCCTATTTTTTTTACATGTTTAGCTAAGGCATTGTTAAGATTCAATACTTTTATATCATATAAATGTCTCATGATTCTATCCTTTTGCATTTTATTTGTCTTTCCTATATAGAAACATGGACATGGATCAAGAGTAGCTAAATAAACGTTTTCAGATCTACAATCTGCATAACATTTAGGTATGAATTTAAAGTCATACCTGGAATGTATAAAATCTTGCTCTTTAGAAATAACATGGCAAGTCCTGCAACCAAAATAAGCATACGTTCCCACTTTCAAATTACTCCTAATATCTGTAGGCTTAGATGTCTTATCACATAGTTTTCTTTTCAGATTCTGACAATTTTTAAAAAGAAATCAAGGTGTGGGTCCCACAATATCAGCTATTTTGTTGTCAACTACTAAGACATTACAACTTTTTTGTATAATATCACATATGGGACCCAAATCATTCGTATATTTCAGTGGAACTCTCAACCTAGCACCAGAAGTATGTTTACCTCTACCTTTAACATTCCTAGGTTTCCTCCCTTGTATCCCATGGGAGAACAAAAGGTTTTGCTAAATTGTCTCTCTTGTTCAGCACATCTGTCTTTTCTTTTTCCAGTATCATGTGGTCATAGCCACGTTTCCCTAAATTGTCTATATAACTTGTTTAAGGTTATATGAAAATCACCATTATCAGTACAGAGCCTGGAATCTCATATAAACTGGCTTCTAACTATATTTGGGTATGTATATCTGGGGTGCATACTCCCATTAACTAACAAACTGTTTCTCCAATAGTCCTTACAAAACATAGAAGTATTAATATTTCCACTCATATCCTTGGTAAGGCACACATCCAGAAAAATCTATCTTTCTATCAGATATCTGTGCTATGAACTTTAAAAAAAGTAGTGATAGTTTCTAAAAAGGAAACAAATGCTCTAAATTCTTCTTCATCGCCTGCCCACAGAATAAAAACGTTGATTAAACTTTATCCGATTCCTATACATCCCTTCTCTCAGGACAAATTCTTCTTCTCAACCATGCATCACTAAATTCACATATGTATTTGTGCAGAGGGTGCTCATGGCTACCCCCCAGCACTGTAGATAAATATCATCTCCAAAAATAAATCTATTATTTTCCAGGATCAACTCCAATCAAGTGCATAGAACTAACATTTATTATTAGTGTAGTCAGGATGACCCGTTAACTTGCGTCTTACCATTTCTATACCATAGTAATTTGGAATGCATGTAAACAAATCCTTCACGTCCATTGTTACCATAAAACAATATTTCACATATTCATTAGTATCAACATGATCATGTAACTCTTGTAAAAATTGTGATGTATCATTTAGAACGGTATTCAAAGTACTGAAAACTGGTCTTAATTGATTTTCAATATAGACTGTCAGGGTTTCAGTAACCCATCCCACCCCCAAAACAATGGGCCTTAAAGGGGGCTTCAGGGGATCCTTATGGATCTTCAATAAACCCTTAATCACAGGTAGGACCGGAAACTTGACATCTAAAAAATTCATAAAGACCCTTGTCAATTAAGCCTACCACAAACAGATCATATAAAATGTCATGAACTTTAGAAACAGTTCCTTCTACCTGTGCTCAGCCAATTTTAAGATATATTAAGTCATTACTCAACTTGGCCATCATGTACTGATTATAATAACACATATTCATCACCACCACCCCTCTGCCCTTATCAGCAGGTCTAATACAGATGGTGGGATTAGATTTCAATGCTGTTAGAGCTTGTCTTTCATCATAGTTCAAATTTAAAAAATGCTGACGATGAGGAGTACTCAAATATTCACATATCTCCTTCTCACATAATTGTAAAAATAAGTCAATATTAGACGTGAAGGCATGTATAAAAGTAGTCCGTGATTTAAAATAATGTTCAGTATGTGTAGAAGCTTGATTATTGCCAAAAATCAATTTTAAAGAAATGTTGCAAGCAAACAGTCTTAAATCCAGCAGGGTTTCACTTCAGCTGAGGTCAAGGGGATAAAAGATAAACCCTTATTTAAAATGGAATATTCAGCAGGAGACAGCAGGTAGTCAGGGATGTTTACTGCTAGACCCCTTAATAATGTATCTTTGTGTTGGGAGGCTGTCACTTTCTAGAGTATTTCCTCTTTAGCCTCCCTCTCTTGGTCGATCTGTGAGATCACACCTGAATGGGTGATGGCAATTGAGAAAAAGCTGCGGAGGTTTGCAAACCATCCTTTGTTTTTGCTCCCGTAAAATCATAGACCACAGCCTCTGCATTGCTATTAGATGGTCCTGGTTTTTCCAAATCAAATAAATTAGTGATATTGTTAACAGTTCTCTCTTTCTCAACCTGCAATGCAGTAGTGTGCTCAACTACTGCACTATCCACTTTTGATTTAGCACCAATAGAAGCCTCAGCCAACCCATCTTTAGGTGCAGAACCAAAAACTCTCCTATCAGTTCTCCACCACGTAAAGATGTGTCCGGTAATAAAATCATGATAATTACGCACTAACTTTTTACACTTTTCTGCTGAAGTTTCAAGTCATAATTCATAAGGAAAGACAAATAAAATGCTAAAGGATAGAATCATGAGACATTTATATGATATAAAAGTATTGAATCTTAACAATGCCTTAGCTAAACATGTAAAATAAAATAGGGGACATGCATTTTCATTTAAAGTACTACAAGTAATAAAATTGAGTAAGAGATGTGGGGATTTAACCAATGTGACTGAGATGGCTGAAACAAAATGGATATTGCGACTGCAGGCTGACAAACATCCTGGCTTATATTGTATATAAGGACGTTATAGTGATTTTAATATTGAATCTGATGAAGCATTTGATACGCGAAACTGCTTATTCTCTGTGTGATTTTAGATGTTAAAGTTTTATTCTTCTGCTGAGGGAGCAGCCTTTTTATGTTTTATATTGCAGTTAAAAACCTTCTGTATGCATCTCATACTCTCTTCAAACATCTTTAACTGAAGGAATACATCCCTAAGAAGCAAATGTGGTTCATTTAAATCATATGCCTTAAGCTCATGATCACTTTAGTAAATCTGCTGTGTACACTCTCATCATTATCAGCTGGTATTTTCGTAAAGTAATACCATACTTTTGTCTTACATTCTGATTTGGCCCTCATGAGGGATGCATGCTTAGCAACATAATGTTTATATTTTTAAACCAAATTGATCTCTAAATGTTGCCTATTAACTTGTTGGCCAATTGTACAATCTCTAAATTTGAACAGAAAGTCAGCTTATTAAGCAAATTTCAAAATTCATTAACAGCATCCTAAAAATTCATAACATAAGAAAATAACACAAACTGTAGTCAACTATTTCCTGATTATGGATGGAGTCCATGGTTAGTTAACATCTGTTGATAAGAGATCTCAGCTTAATGCTGTTAGCAAGTTTACTATGTATGGCAGATTCCAAAAATAAGATTTCCAACACTGAGATAGTCAGGGATCAGTAATGGACCCCTATGGATCACTGCACCCTATTTTATCTTTATCACTAAGAGTGTTTCCTGATGTTACTAAACTACTCGAAAACTTCAATTTTTTTTGTACATATGTGTTTTGAGTGACAAGATGCCAAACTCATATCTCTGAAAAGCTAATGACTGGCAGTTCAAGTCAGAAAAACATTTTATTGACTTTCACTTATCTTGCATTGTGTAATTAATAATACATAACAGGGATGAAGAGCAAAGCCACTTGCAATTCTAGGTTCCTAGGTTTTAGGTTGCTAGATAAATATTAGGCTAGTGGCCCTTTCAGGCCATTTTAAGCCTAGCCAATTTCCATTCAAATGTGAGAATTAAACCATGTACCTTGTGTCTGTGAGGTAAACACTTTAGCCATCATGTCATCTCCCACCCCAATTATCATTATTAGGTGAGCAGCCATATTGTATCCTGGCACTTGTAACTGACAGCTTATTTATTTGAATGTATTTATCTTTTATTCAGTAGGTTATTCCTACTGGGCTTGTAGCCTCTTTTCAGTGGACACCTGAAGTGGTATCTATACTGCTAGGGAAACTTTGGCCAGGGCATTATGGAACTTCCAAAATCTTTCCAGTAGAAGCTGTGGGATCTGTTCCATCCACATGAGCTACCAGTAACTCCAGCAGATGGGGCCTCAGTTTAATTTTTCTTTCAAAGTACAACATACTCAGGGGTGCATCATCTCCCTAATGTGGCACTCCAGTGTCAGCAGTTTGAAAATGAATCCAGTCACCTATAGTGGGAATAAAAACCACAGTCTTCTGATCTTCTAGCACTAAAGGTGAATATGCTAACTGTTGAGCCACTGATAGTAACACTCCTTAAAGAGGAAACAAATAATTGCAGCAGTAGTTCTACTAGTTGCCTAAGATGGAAAAGTTTCAACTCTGGGACATGGTCAAAGATATATATAATTTATCTAATAAAACAAAATCAGTGGCATCCATACTGCTCTTTGACTTCCTTTTTGGCACCATATATTTGGTAAAATGTTTAGAGTTACTAGATCAATGGATCTTTATTGTAAACATCGCAAAGTGTAGATGTTTTGTTATTTATGTTCCTGTTTGAAAATGCAAGCCTCCAGGAAGAAATTAGAGTAAAAAATTAATTAGTTTACTAATATGATGTGGTAAATACAGAATGGTAAAAATCTAGAGGGCTTCCAAGCTGACAAATATGCCACTTTGTAACTATATTTGCTGGAAACTAGCCTATAGTGAAAGCGATAACAATGTAATTTTAGCATTTCTAGTTGCATTAAATTTTTTCTTGCAGTACATGTGATCATTTTATATGGAGCAAGCTTCTTCTAGGATTGTGGGGCTGGCATAATGGTTAAGGTCTTTTTTTCATAGACCCAAGGTACAAAGTTTGATACTCGTCTTGGGTTACTAGATAAGCTTCAAATGGCCCTTTAGGGCAGTTAGCCTAAAATAAACCTCTAGAGGCTGTGGGTTAGTATAATGGTTAAAGTGTTTGCCTCATAGATACAAGGTACAGGGTTCAAACCTCACCCCTGGAATGTTAATACTCTAGGCTTAAAATGGCCCACAAGGCAGTGAGCCTAGTATTTATCTATGAACCTAAATTCCAGTGTTAAAAGAACTTAAACATTAAAATCAAAAATATTATATTTAGCTATCTTTTTCATATTAAACTGTCTTTGTAGCTAAAACTGTATTTTAGTTGTGCTGTTGAAGCATATGGCAAACATATAGTTTTAAATATTCAAGTGAATTACATACACCACCATAACTACTTCATGCTCTGAAGGACAGCCATGCATAAACAGAGGATGTAAATGTGCATTCATGTATGCAGGTGTGTGTGTGTGTGTGTGTGTGTGTGTGTGTGTGTGTGTGTGTGTGTGTGTGTGTGTGTGTGTGTGTGTGTGTGTGTGTGTGTGTGTGTGTGTGTGCGTGTGTGTGTGTCTAGGATGGCGCAGTGGTGCAGCGGTAGCGTTGTCGCCTCACAGCAAGAGGTTCTCCAGTTCAATTCTTGACTGGGGTGCCTTCTGTGCAGAGTCTGAATGTCCACCCTTGCATTTGTGTGGGTTTCCTCTGGGTGCTCTGGTTTCCACCCACATTACAAAGACATGCATCTGGAGCATTTCTCCCCGGGCCTCCACTGAAAATTGTCTTCATTCCAAGTCGGACTTTCCTGGTTAACAAATGTTAAATAAATATCTAAATACATCAAAAACCCAGACAAGGTAGAGTTTTCACTGTGTGATACCTTAAACCTCCTGTAATAGAGGCCCATGGGGTACATGCAAATGACCCCTTAAGAACATCAAGTGATTCAGCAATATGACTTATTAATGTCCATGACTTTTTACTTTTAATTTTTAAGACTTTGTGGATACATTCAGGCCATTAACGCCAAATTCCACTAGATCTAGACATGCATGTTTCAGCCTTCTTATAATCTCATCAGCACAGCATAATTGGAATGTTTAGCTGTACTTTAGAAACACAGAGTTTATAACCCAGCTGACATCCATAACCATTAAGGTGTCTGCAAAATATTCTACCTAACATCCAAACCAAAAAGGACACGTAGACAAACCAATTATTAAAAGCTACAAGAAAAACCCAGCCAAGCTATAGTTTTCACTGTGTGATACATTAAACTTCCTGCAATAGAGGCCCATGGGATATATGCAAATGACCACTTAAGGATATAGTGTTTCAGCAATATGGCTTATGAATGTCCATGACTTTTTACTTTTTCTTTTTAAGCCTTTGTGGATACATTCATGCCAATAAAGCCAAACCCCTCTAGCTCTGGACATACATGTTTCAGCCTTCATATGACCTCATCAGCAGAGCATAAGTGGAATGTTTGGCTATACTTTAGAAACACCGGATCTATAACCCAGCTGGTGTCCATAACCATTAAGACGTCTGTACAGCCAAACATTCCACTTATATGGAGAATAGTGTCAAAGGCTTATGCCAGGGATAGATATCCTCTGTATAATGAAAAAAAATAGATTCAGCTGCTCAGTATCACCACTTTATTTCTCCAATCAGGTAGCTCTGCCATTCACCTTGCACAAATATTTCTTTTATACAGGTACAAACCCAATTAATCAAGTAAACACTTAATTATTTGATTAAATATAATTCCATATTGAAATACATACTTTAAAGAAATTGATTATAATAACCTATTAAAATATCAACTATAACTGCTTGGTATGTGGGTCAGAGAAAATGTAAGGTTAAGGTTTGAATATTGAAACATCTAGGTGACATTAAGAATCAAAAATCTAAAAAAGTCCGGCTGCAGAACATTATATTAAAGAATATGGGGGCTCAACTGCAGGTTTCTTTTTCTGTGTGTTAGCACAACCTTATTTGCTAGGGGAGCTGATTATCTCAGTAAACTAATTGAACTGGAGATGAAGTTTGTACTAAATTATAAGACATCCCCCTGGAGGGCTTAATCAGGAAGTGAATGTTTTAGATATTATAGTGCGGTGGTGGTGCTGCGGTAGCGTTGTTGCCTCACAGTAAGACACTGTCCGGTTTGATTCTCAGCTAGAGCGTCTTCTGCAGGGAGACATGCGTGAATGGGCGTACCTTCATTGAAGGCTGTGCGTCAGGGCTGGTAACTCGACACGTAAAAATCAACTACCAATCATTAGCGGACCGGAGTTCCGCTGTGGCGACCCCTAACCGGGAAAAGCCGAAAGACACAACAACATTATAGTTAATTTCTTTAAGGTATATATTTTTAATATAGTTGCTGTCATGTCTTTCGGCTTTTCCCGGTTAGGGGTCGCCACAGCAGAACTCCGGTCCGCTAATGATTGGCAGTAAAATTTTACATGCCAAGCTGCTGGCCCTGACGCACAACCTTCAATGAAGGTACGCCCATTCACGCATGTCTCCACACAGAAGACGCTCTAGCTGAGAATCGAACAGGACAACGTCTTACTGTGAGGCGACAATGCTACCGCAGCACCACTACAGAATTATATTTAATTAAATAATTAAGTGTTTAATTAATTCATTGAGTTTGTATCTGTATAAAAGGAATGTAGGTCCACTTTAAATTTAATCCTGTGACGGTGAATGGCAGAAATACCAGACTGGTCAAATAAAGTGGTGATGCTGATCAGCTGAATCTATTTTTTTGTTTTTGACACCTCTGTATAACAGTCATCCAATGCTGAGGTGATTTTTTTCTTTTTTGAAGTAATTAATAAGTTAAGAAGCCAAAGCCTTTCTCTGACAAAGCCAAGTTGATGAGGGCTGAGGTTTAAGAGATTTTCAATGTACATATTAGATATTCCACAGCTTCAAACATGAGGCTAGTGAGACTAGTAGGTCTATAGATACTAAGATGATCGGTCAGGCCACCTTTGTGTAATGGCATTGCAATGCCTGTTTTTCAGGCTTGGGAATGTAACCAGTGCATAGGCTTATAATAAACAACTCAAGCAGGGGTTCAGATAGGTCACATTTGGTACTGATGATCGGGTAACTAAATTGTTATCAGGACCCATGGACAAGGTGTTTTTAGCTTTTGAGATTGCTAAGAGGACTATATTAATTATAGGCATGCTGAGACTGTTTGGTCTGTGGAATAGTTATAATTATGGGTGGAGTAATAATTGTCAACTAGGAAATTAGCTTTTTACTTTTTACTTAAAACACCTGAATTAAATTGTCACTTTTAAGACATGAGCAAACATACAGCAATAAAAAATACTTATGCATTATACATTACACACATTTTCCTTCTTTTCGGCAATTATTCACTCCAACATTACATAAATTGCTTAATTTCTGCCTTCCCTTAAACCTCACAATTCCACCTGAACATTATTCTACACGTATTGTCCCCACAAATTTCATTTATTTCTATGTAATTTGCTCCTTCTATTTTCTGAAGATTACACCTCTGGTTCTTTTATCCCCTTCACAATATTCAGTACTTCAGTTGCAGCTGGTTTAGGTTTTGATTTCCATTTTTTTGGTAACTGCTTTTTGGCAGCCAATAGATTTAAACTTAGTAAGGTCTTACTATGTCTAGACAATTCAGATCCTGTATCCCAGCTCAAAAGAATAATTTCCTAAGTTAAAACTATCTGCTCTCCCATTCCTAATATTTCTGACAGAGTACTCTTTCGGGATGTCAGTATGGTTTGTTTTCCTTTATATAAATGTATCATTGCCTATTTTATAAGGGATAATTCAATAAAGATGATTTTTGTTTAAAAAAGAAAACAAAAAAAAAAACAAAAAAACAAAACAGAGAACTCTGTGGGGAATTTTTTAAATCTGCCAACTCACTATACTCACAAAATGCACATTCCATTTTATTTCTTTCTTTTCTATCACACCTCTGGCATTTGTTATCTACATGAGAAAAATTATCTGAAGTGTGTTTGGGGTATAAAAATACCTCTGCAAACACTTCCAAGCAAAAAATCCTAAACATTCTGGATTTTTTTGCATACGTGGGAGGCATACAGATGTCCTGTCATTGTTCCTTAGCATATTGCATTTCCAGTCTCTCTTCACAATCTTTTCTAACCTCCTGTGATATTATTCTTATGGTTATCATCTTCTGCTGAAAAAGGGCTCTGGCTCAGTCAGGCATTCCCAATCAACAAATGTAAAATAAAATATAATAAATAAATAAAATCATGCAGCATTTTATATGCCCTACTAATTTAATTATCCCTTTTTTACCAACAGCTTCTATTATAGATTCAATACAAATTCTACCAGAGCAAGTCTTTCACTTAGCACGCCTCTATCCCTTTTCCTATATTCTGACATTAATCCCTGGAAGGAGAGACAGCAGTGGTGGCTGAAGACTTTAAAGTGGGGAGGGGAAGCTGCAGGAAGCAACTGAATGGGTGGAGCCAAATACAGTGGGGGCAGGGCTGTATCATTGCAGGTGAATAACCGTTACCTGTGATCAAAAAGATGTGGTCATTCACTTTCATCCACAGACTGCTTTAGTATAAGCCCACTCATTATAACCACTTTACTGACTATATACCCCTTAGATGTCTAGCCATAATCAACACTCCATGGGTCCTCCAGTTACCCACTAGTCTCCCTTGCACTACCTCAGTGCCCTCCTCTGTTTTCCCCTCATCCTGGTCACACACAATCCAGACAAATTACTTCCTTCTTGCTTTTTCATATTTTACTTTTTACCCCCCCCCCCCCCAATGCTTTTAACACTCTGCAACTGGTCAAGACTCCACTGTGATTTAAGTCTGGAGGAAGTAACTGAATTAAGATGGGGGTCTGCTAGGTCTCCAGAAGTCATAAAGCTGCAGATGCACTGAGATACAGCTTAAAATTTTAACTAACTTTTGACTTAATGATGGCCTGAGCAAAAAAGTCACGAGTAAGGAAATACATTCAGTCTTTCCGGGAGTAGTGCCTGCCTTCCTACCCTTCCGAAAAACAGTTATCTTCTGTGTACCACTCTGGTGTTAGATTGGAATAAAAGGTAAAAGAACAAATATCTGCAGGCATATATTATACTGCTGAGTGTCTGGGTGAAGAAACCAAAGCACTTGGATAAAATCCACAAAAAGAAAAAGAGCATAAGGCCAAATACTCAGCAGGAGAACCACTGTTATATGCCAAGACTATTCAGTGCAACGCTCTGCTAATAATCAATTACTATCACTCACATCTTGCCCACACCACTACAGACAGGTACTCTCTGAGTGCAATGCTGATGCTTGGCTGTTACAGAAAGTGAAAAAAAACATTATGCACACTTCTTCTGCAAAGGCTGAATAATACATGTTTATATTAAACAAATGACAACAGTTTAATCACTTTTATCTAGACGCAACTCCTGCATCCAATTAAAGTCAACTTTATTGACCTCAGATATCAGAATGTAATAAAATAAAAATAGCAACAATTGGACAAAGTAATATATTTTGACCACCACACACACAGATATAACCATCAATTATTTCCACATCGATCCCTTCAGTAGTTTAACATATACACACAAGCAGTAAGAGACACCATTTCCCGCTGATCCCTTCTGTAGTTTACCCATATTCACACAAGCAGTAAGAGACACCATTTTCCCACTGATCCCTTGTGTAGTTTACCCATATTCACACAAGCAGTAAGAGACACCATTTCCCGCTGATCCCTTCTGTAGTTTACCCATATTCACACAAGCAGTAAGAGACACCATTTCCGCTGATCCCTTCTGTAGTTTACCCATATTCACACAAGCAGTAAGAGACACCATTTCCCGCTGATCCCTTCTGTAGTTTACCCATATTCACACAAGCAGTAAGAGACACCATTTCCCGCTGATCCCTTCTGTAGTTTACCCATATTCACACAAGCAGTAAGAGACACCATTTCCCCACTGATCCCTTCTGTAGTTTACCCATATTCACACAAGCAGTAAGAGACACCATTTCCCCGCTGATCCCTTCTGTAGTTTACCCATATACACACAAGCAGTAAGAGACACCATTTCCCCGCTGATCCCTTCTGTAGTTTACCCATATACACACAAGCAGTAAATGACACCATTTTCCCATCCATCCCTTCAATAGTTTAACCTAACCATGTATGCAGATGCACTTCACTGACATCAAAATGAAACATTTCGCAAACAACCCCCTTCAGTAATTTGTCCATGTATGCACAAGCACTTGACTGAAATCACAATGGAACATTTCCCCCAAAGACCCCTTCAATAGTTTGCCCATGTAGCACACTCACATACATATTCACATGCACACTTTAAATACTTACCTTCTTCCCATATCCCGGCAGTAGCATATATACTAGATTAAGAAAAAAAAACTTTAAAATAAATCAAACAAACAAAAAAAAAACTTTTCCCATACTAATGCTTCCTCTTCCACATTGACTGCCTTCTTCTTGGCTCAGACTTGCCTCGGTCACCTGAGACAGCCTGAGCTAATAAGAAGGGCTTCTCATTGCATCATGCAACAGTCCAGTGAGTCACTCATTGAGTGACCATAGAGAGCCTTAGGCACAGGCCAACTTTTTTCTTCCTTTTTCTCACAGTTTGCCTAATTCTTCAGTATTTCCTGTATTAATTCAACACATTTTAAGAAAACTATTTCTTTAATGAGATCATACTCCACTGGGTAGTAGATGTTTACCATACACTTTGCCCATTATCTATCTCTCTCTCTCTCTCTCTCTCTCTTTTTTTTGCTTGACAGATGGAAATAACTCAAGGCAAACATTTAAAGTAGCTTAATTATCAGATGTTATTACCTCTGTTGTATGCCATGCATTTAGCCATTACCACTTACATCGTTAATGTCTCAGTGGTCATTTTCACAGAAGATAACAAGGCTGCATGAGTTAGACTGAGGAACATTTGTCTTCTGTCCAGTTACACTAACCATAATAAAGTACCTCTGCAACAAATTTTATTATACATTAGAGATTATGCTATGCACATCAGATTTAAAACATTTAATCATATTTGTTTAAATAACGCTTATTTAAAATTTAAACATACTGGAGTTTGAACTAGGGACTTGAAATTGACATATATTTCAGCTAATGCTCCTAAAATGGGTAACATAAGAGTGAAAGCACACTCAGTCTAATTTTAAACCTTTCTTAAACTAGCATTATGCTACTCATCCAGGTATTTAGAGCAGCCTGTCTTATGCCATACGTTTAGCTACCGACAGAGTTATGTTTTTTAGATGTATTTCTCACATTTCTTAACAATGTTGTATGACTTTATGACATTAAGTTAAAAATGTACAACTTTTGATTTTTTTAAATATAAAATGTAACAACATTTATTAAGACAATACTTTTTAAATCTCATATTAGTTATTTATAAAATATTTAACAAAAGCTCTATTCTTTTCAGTGATGTCTTGAACACAGAGTGGGTAATATCCACTTGGAATATAGTGGGGCACTGCAGTTCAAACTTTTTCTGTCCCAGAAGCAGTTTAAACTAACACTTCACTTCCACTATGTATCTTCAGCATACAGAAGTCCCAGTTATGTTTATGTAATAGGCACCACTGGGCAACAACTGCTGCATCAGAGAACATGTAGTGGTCACTTCTATTCTGGAATACACTGCACTGCCTCACCTAAAATAATAAGGTTAGTTACATGTTCTGATTTTGTTCTGGCAATTAATATAATGTTCTTCTAGAATATGAGTTGATCCTCAGGTGAAGGACGCCTTTATGGTTCTGTCTCATTGAATCTTGCTCAGAATTTAAGCTGTATAACCAATTTAGAGCTTACACTTTATCTACTATATTTTTAAAGATATCTCGGAATAAACTCACATTTGGTCTCATTTAAGTGTAATATAATTGTGTGCAATTATCCCCTTGAAGGTTAAGCCATATAATGTAGTTATTTATGTTTAATTAACACAGTTAAACTGTACAAACTGGTTTTTAAAAAACAACTTATTTGGGGGCTTTAGTTACTCAGCCAGTGTTAAACCAAATTAATTATGATACTGTCTACATGGTAAGTCTTTCCAAGTCCTTCTTTAAATTTTTCTCCCATCCTCCACTGCTCTGCCTGTCTTTATCTCATCAGAAGAGATCAGTTCTGCTAGATATTTCTGTAGATATGGCCAAATCATACAGTCTGCCTCATTGGTGTAGGGGACAAATTCCTAACTACATCCAAGGTGACTGGAGCTCAGCTTATGGTCCCAACACAGGAGGATCCAGGCTTGTAGGAGGAACAGTGAAGGGACATGTCAAACCCACCTTTCCCAGGAGGAAAGGAGGGGTTGCTTGCACATTGAGCAGTGGCAACTTCCTGGTGGAAACCAGAAAACTAACCACTCATACATGGGGGATGGGAGAGGGATGCCTAGAGGGAACACCCATTATGAAAGTGAGATGTCCTTCACTGTCATCCATTTGCATGTCCCTCCCCAATACTTCAATGGGTACATGTATTAGGGATGGTGAAAACCTCAAACCACCCCTGTTGGAGAATTAATAGACTGATTGACCATGGAAGGGGATGATGACTGACAGACAATGGGGACAAAGAGTAGAAAAAATATATAACCAAAACACACAGAGATAAGAGTATCGAACCCCAAACTGACCTGTGCTGCACTAGTTGCTATCCGCATTCGTAACGCTGTTCTTCAAAGCAAGGTCATCTGTGTCTTACCTATCAGTCATGTCACAAACCAGTTTCTCAGATTCAGTCATGTCCTCAGCCCTTGCAGTTTTCCTAGTAGCTGTCTCCTAAGTAGAACAAGATAGTGAAGTCCAGATGAACCATATCTTCTTACCATCCCTTGTCAAGTTCTCCTCTTACTCACTAAAAGTGGAATAGGATTGAATAGACGTTCATGATAGCTGCTATCTTGAGGACTGCTGCTTTTAAGAAAGCATCCAAGCCTCTCCTCAGGAGTCTCTTTATAGCTTTCCTTGTCATTATTGTCAGGCTGATAGGCTTAGAATTCCTGGAGTTTTCTTGCCCACCCCCTGGTTATACAAGAGTGCTGCCCTTGTTATCTTACAGTCCTTAGAGCTTCTATACTGGTCAGTGATCTGTTGAAAAATTCCAGAAAGTAACACAGTTGCAGACTGGCAAGAATGGTGAGGAACCTGAGAAGTAGTCCATCTGGGTATTGTGCCTTAGCCTCTCTTTGGACAGTCACCTTCTATTCCATTTTCTTGGTATTGGTCCTCTGTTATTCATAGTCTGCCCTAACTCCCTCTCAATATAACACCCTTGCTTTCTTTTCTCTCATGAAGTTTGATACAAAAAAATTAATGACTAAGTCTGTATTCTATGTCTGCCATGATCTTCCCCCAGTCATTACTCAGCATAGCTAAGTAAGTCTCTTCGCCTTTTCTGCTATGCACCTAAAAAGCTTTTGTCTGGGTTCTTGGCCCATTCCCTCATCTGCTTTTTGACTTGTGACTTTGCTGCCTTACCTCCTTTATTGCCCTTCTGTTTGCCTTCTACTAAAGTGCTTCGTCCTTTTCTTCCCACCCCACCTTTTTTTTCTTGACTTATGCAATATCTCTCTCTTTTGCCCTAATAACCACTAACCTCATACACCAAAGTAATCAGATTTGTTTTCTCTTTTTCTTTTTATCTGTTCCTGAAACCCCTTCAACAGCTTTTGATATTGCATTCCTGTCCCACTCCCGTACTGTGTTCAATATCTTTATTTGTTTCTAGACGACTAACTTTTCTTTGTCCCTCTCCTTAGCTCATCATGTTCATCATCCTGAAATCCTACACCATCATCCTAATCTTTGCATTCTTACACTTTCCCCACTGAAAACACAATGATATGATCACTATTGGATACTGGGTCATCAAATGGATATCCCTGCTTCACCCCCCACAACACTGCTTTGACTAGGGCTACAGCTGGAATACTGCCCTTTCTGGAGTATTTATATACCAACTCGCTCACATAGTCTAAGACCTTAATTATATCCCAATTCCTTTCCACTTGGGATCTCAAAATCTCTAAGTCTATTCCTGAAAGATTCAAATACCATGTAATTGTGACCCTCTTCTTCTTACCACTTATATTTACTCTCTCCCCAGCCTCTGATCCATCTGATCCTCTATATTTATTTAGAAGCATTCCCATCCTACCTATCCTTTAAGACCAAGGTGTTTATCCTAGGTGTAGAACCTTGCTGATCCCCTACCCCTTCATGGGGCACTGACCCTTCACTTCTTGGAATTCACATTTTAAGCCCTCCCTTAGATGACTTCCATTTTCATCCTTAAGGAATGAATACCCTCACAATTCTATGTGCTACCTCCTTGTGTCATTGGTTCATGTTTCTGTGACATCAGCAATGCTCACCCTCCTTCCCAGCCTCACTGCTTAAAGATTCTTCGGCTTTCTTTGGAAACTCTTTGTGCTGGACAGTAATGCTACCCAACTATGTTCCAAGTCACTTTTGTTTCTTCTTTCTTGTTTTGTATCCATTTTCTCCCTCTGTCAAGTACTAGAGTATGCACACTCTCTTTGATTGTATGACATCGTCTTCCATCATGCATAGTTTAGCGGTAAGTTCATGGTAGTGCCTCAGTGTGCACATTTAGCATCTGGGTGGCATGTATACTACAGACTGACTCTGTGTGTTCAGTAGAGCATGACTGCATGTTTTTAACATATTACTTCAGTGTGCACATCAGAATAGTCATGCAACACACAGTTTACTGTAGTACATAAAATATAGCATGTATAAAACAGGACTGCAAGACTTCTAAGAAGTTAAGAGTGTTCCTCTATGCCTGATTTTGAGAAATCATTCTCAGTGTCTCATTGTCTCTGTTTGTAACGCTTTTGCTCACTCTGAAAATCCACTTTTTTCATTTCTAAGTTGGAGTTTTACTTGAAAAGAGGAGATGGACAGTTCTGTGAAGGTCCATTATGTGATAATTTATAAATTGACAAGTCAGAATCTAAGATGGGCTCAGTGCATTTCAGACTATGCCCTCACTCTGAGGTATGACTTTCAATTTGTCAAGTCTAGATGTGCATGGGGTTCATCCCTGCATGGCTTCATGTAAAGCAGAAATGTACATTTTTATGGGATGTAAGCTATTACCCCAGGAAGAAGAGGAAGTAGAGGGAGTTGAAGAAGAATGGCAGCTTCTCAAAAGAGCATACGTGAAGACTATGGAACATACGTGTGATTGGGTCACTTATAAAAATAAGAAAAGCTGGTGGTAGTGAAATGTAGGAGTCCGGGAAACTATCAAAAGAAAGAAGGAGATAGAAAAGATAGACCAAGCCAAGAAGGAATACTGGTTGGCTAACAAGAACAGTCACAATGGCAAAGAACAAGGTATTAGTGAAACCCTAACAACTTGTGCAAAATGATTTCACAGGTGGCACAAAAAGTTCTATCAAGTCGTAAGGCAAAGACAGAAAGATAAAGAAGAGAGTTGGCACCCACCATTTATTGGGGATACCAGCAACAATCTACTCACCAGGCCAAAAGACATCAAGAAGAGATTGAAAGAATACTTCAAGAAGCTTTTGAATGAAGAATACCCCACAGAAGCTGTAAAATGTACACCCCAACCTTTAAGAAAAAGAGAAGGAGAACCCACCGAAGAAGAAGTACAAAGTACACTAAGGAAAATGAATTCAGGGAAAGTGTAAGCTCTGATAAAGCCATGGCAGATATGCTCAAAATGTTGGATGCGTTAGGGGGGAAATGGTTACTGAGGGGGAGAGAGAAAGGAGCATATCCTGTGACTTAAGAATAAGCAATAAGAGATATCATACTCCTGTCACACTGCATGAAAGTGCTGGAGAGGGTGACTCATATAGGAATACACAAGAAGTAGAAAGTAAGATATGAGATGAGCACATAAGATTCAGATCAGTATACAGTATAACTCACCTAATTCTTGCAGTGAGACAAATAGTCACAGAATAGTCCAATTGGACATTTCTCAATTTGGAGAAAGTATATGATAAGGTCACAAGAAAGCTGATTTTGGTAGTTCTCTGGTGTTTTAACAACCGAGGGACATTAGTAGAATTTGTGCAGGCTATGTATATGGACCCAATGACACAAGTTCCAACAGTGTTTGGACTTACTGTGGGTTTTCCAGTGGTAGTGGGTGTGCATCAGGGTTTGGCTTTGTATCAAGTCCTGCTCATATTGGTGATGGACTATTCTAGTAAGCAGGATCACCAAAGTTAATGTATGCAGATAATGTAGCCTAAAAGCAGGAATTGCAGCTAATGATAGAAGAGTGCAATGCAAACCTGATGTAATATAGAATGAAGCCGAGTACTGACAGGTCAAAAGTCATGGCACCAAATTGACGAAATCAGAAAAGGCTGAACATTGAGACAGAAGTGAAAATAGTAGAACAGGTCGACAGCTTCAAGTATCTGGGAGGTGTAGTTACAGAGAAGGAAAGGAAGTATGATTCAGGAAGTCATAGCTAGAATAACAGGTGCTGCAGCCAAGTGGCATAATTTGTCATGGTTATGCCTGATAGAAGAATGGAAACCCAGGCAGTAAAGGATGATCAGCTGAGGAAGCTGGAGGTGAAGAAGTTGAAATGCCTGAGATAGGTAGCTGGATGTACATTGTGGGACAGACTAAGAAATGAGGACATCAGAGTGGAAGCTAAAGTAGTCTGACTTGTACAGAAGGTGAAGGAGAACAGATTACTATGGCCTGTTACTTGTGCAAAAAAGCAGAAGGCAATTTGGGAAGCAGATATGTGAGAGACAGGAAGAAGGCAAGAGGAGACAATGATTCCCAGCCAATAGATGGATGGATTGTGTGAGTGAAGACTTGTGACAACCAGGCACGATTACTGATGAAGGTAGGAGAGTGTCTATGAACCATAAGCAGTGACAGCAGTTGATACCTTGTAAAAATAGAAGAAAGGAGGTTGATGATGATGATATTCTGACCATAAAGTAGATTCCATATGTTTTCCCATTTGTTCCACACATATCTCTCAACCTCTTAGTGCAAGAAATCTGGACAAAACCTAAAATAATGCTCTTATAAACCTAGAAAGTTTCTAGAATAACTGGATTGTGTTAGCATGTGTTTTGTAAAGGATATTAAGTCTGCATCCCAAATGTAAGTCATTATTTAGTGACTTCAGTCCTCAATGGTTTGCCAAAAACACAAATTATATAAGGAACAGACCAAAAATGTGAAGCAAAAATCTGAACATTCTGCAAAAGTCTATACAGATGAGAAGTATGGTTCCACATGATGCCTAGTGTACTGGGTGATAGCTAAGGTGTGGATGGATCATATTTCAGACAATCATGAAGAGATGCTTTTTACAATGGCCTACTGTATCATGATTCCCGTGGCAGCCTGACCTTCCTAAATTCCCATACTGCCACTGCAGTGGCCACCACACTCTGTAGTGTGCTAGATGAATGCAGTTATTGTGATACACACATTTTGGAAGGTGTGATCATCTCTGCCCAGCTGCTATATGCACACACTCCTATCCACATTCAGTACATCAGGCTTCCTCCCTCCCCCAGGATGTGTAAACTAGTGCTGGTCTTTCACTCTCGCCTTCCCTTGCCAGCTCCTCAAATCCTCAGATTGCTAATCTATCTCAGATTATTGGGAGTTCCAATCAGAGCTTCATTCCTCCGCACTATGGAACCCTATTTCATTACTGCTACTCGTTAGGAGAAATAATTGTTCTCAATGCAAGTTAGGCAGAAGAAACAACTTTCCCTCATTTTGTCATGATCTAAATACTGGCTTGCCTTTTCATGTTATTCAGATCTAGAGTTTTGATGAGAACCACTTCCTGGCCTCACTGCCTAGATATTTGCCAGCAACTGACATGTTCAGGGCCAGTCAAGAATAACTGTTACTTTAGTTTTTGAGTTTTAAATAAATGTTGTATTTAATATGGATCAATGTCAAGGAGTGGAATACTCACTTCTAACATTTTAAAATACTTGCTTTCTTAAAGTCAGACACTCGGGTGCACTGAAGAAGTGAAATGGGCATTTATTCTGCAGAATGAAACTACTTTCAGGCTTCTGCAAGATTTGTGGAACTTTCTGTATATGAGCATGGTATCATGCAAGCACCTTAAATAAACTCAGTTTGAAAAACTATGGGGTGTACAAATGGTTTCAGAAAATTCTATACAAACACAAAAAGGGATTGCAAAGACATCACTTTTCAAAGAAATAAGGGATCTTAACTGAAGCCTGG
Source organism: Protopterus annectens (assembly GCF_019279795.1). Classification (NCBI taxonomy): domain Eukaryota; kingdom Metazoa; phylum Chordata; order Ceratodontiformes; family Protopteridae; genus Protopterus; species Protopterus annectens. The sequence continues at coordinate 808,101,765 of NC_056748.1, read as the reverse complement.
CTGCTCTTAAATGATGCTCCTTGATGGTACTGCTTCCATGTATCACATTACCAATGTTTGTTTCTTGTTGATCAGAAAGTTCCATCTGAGTAGAGTCCAGTTTTATATGATGTTCAGAGAGAAAAACTCCACAAATAATAATGCAGTGAAAGTGATACAATGACACAGTGATAAGCAGAGTATCCAAAACATTGTAGAAACGTTCAAATTTACATTCATGCTATTACTGTAGACTATGTAAGAAAAATAGAATGGTAAAACACAAATGATATGTAGCACAATGCCTAAGTAAAATGCAAAGTGTAGAGTTACAAACGACAGTTAAAAGCACAAAACACTATACATTGACTAGAAGCATAAAGACAATGGTAGGTATCCTTTCAGGGGATTACAGGTAGATGTCAGCCGCATGCTATGTAATACAATAACAGCAGTGGGTACTGAGAACATCTGGAGAGAACCTTCATGTAACAGTGTAAGTGCATTAGTGCCAGCAGTAGCTAGTTCCAGCAACATACTATGTCACAGTGTAAAAACAAAACGAAGCAAGGAGTATTGGTTGACAAATAAATAATTAAAGTTATACAGCTATGCAATAAATTAACAAAGTAATAAGCAATAATGTTTTTTTTTTATAAGCAGTAATGTTTTGACCATGTATAACATATAACCATCTTTTCTAATATGAGGAGGAGAAAGTGATTAAAGTCCTATAAGTTCAAGAAAAGAAAAAGGAAGGAAACATGAAAGAAGGAAAAGGGCTGTGAGACTAAAGCAGCGGACATGAGAGTAAGGAACGGGAAGTGGTCAGGCTAGAATGCAAGTGTAAGACAAGGGAGAGGATTTATAAACTGCGTCAACTTAAAACTGGACAAAAAGTAGTATGAAAGCGAAAGAGTAGAAGGAGATAGAAGGAGAGTAAAGATTTACATCCAGAATAGGTGAAGAGCAGAATACTACAGGAGATGATAGAAGAGTGCAATAAAAAAGTAGGGACAGCTAAGAAGAGACCAAAGTCGTGCACCACAGCAGTACCGCAGAAAAGCTAAATGAATATAACTGAAGCATATATATATGGATCTACTTTAAATAATCGAATTACCACTTTGTTGAATCTCAGAATATTGAGACCATGCTATTGAAAACGTAATTCGGCGAACTCCCAGAACATCATATTTTGCCACCAGGAAACTAACCACTTGGCCACTATGGTGAACTTTGCCATTTTCTCAACTGTAGTGCAATCTCAGAGTTGGTATATTTAGTTAGGTGGGGTGTGGGGGGTACAGGCCCCAACATGGAGTGTGTAGGGGTGAAGCCTCCCACTTTGGTGGGTTTAATTTGCTTCAGTTTGTATTTTGATTATTGGTGGCCAAGTGATTAGTTTCCCGCCAGCAAAATACAATGTTCTGGGAGTTCGCTGAATTAAGTTTTTGGCAACGTGACCTTGATCTTCTGCGATTCGACAAAGTGGTAATTTGGTTATTTAAAGTAGATCCACACACACACACACACACACACACACACACACACACACACACACACACACACACACACACACACACACACATACTGTATATGGGACTCCTGAATTTAATCAACACAGCAAAATGTCAACAGCTGATTTATCGACCGCAGCTAGTCGACAGGGGTGCTAGATTGAAAATCCCCAGGTGGGGGAATATTCCTTTTACCCAGGGATTGTGCAATCTTGGAGTTAATATATATAATTAGCAAGGGGTATGAGAGTGCAAGGAGGCTTGCCCTCTCTCCATTGTTGACCTTTTTTGGTCAATGTTCTTGCAGTCAACATTTTGTTGAGTCAACAAGTTAATTAATCCTATATATAAGGTGTTGGTGTGGTCTAAATCATAAAAGCAGTTACTTATACTTCTGTATGTTAAGTATCCTGGCACATGACAACACATGGATTTCTCTACTTAAAATGGAATGAAACTCATAACATTCATAATACGCAGAAAGCAATGAGAATGGGCCTTCTTTTATGCACAATTTAAAGAAATATGCATGTCTGCAATGTACCATAGTCCACTCATTTCTATGACTAAATTACAAAATGTGCTGTTGAAACTAATACCAAATATTTTATGTCTTTAAGCAGATAAACGTTAGTATAATGTATTTATTTTAATTTTCACTTGGAAAATATGTAAGCATCTTGCTTCAGAATTATAAATAAAGGTATGACTCATGAGGTCTAAGATCTTATACCGCATGCCAGCAGATTCATAAAATCAGTTATTTTAATAATTGTAATTAGCTGGTATGACACAGAAGCCTGAAGAACTGCATAAGACAACACTTGCTTTACTCGGAAGGTGGGATGAAATAAAATGCCAAAAATCTTGTCCCTCAGCCACCTAGTTTAATTGGAGAAAGTTGAAACAATTTTTCCTCATAAGATTAAAGCAGTGCATCACAACTCCATTAATGCTTTATTCATTTACTAATTACCTGTTTTATCAAACTGATGGTTGTGGGGGATCCAGGGCCCATAATAGCACTCATGTTGAACAGGGCACTAGTATATCACAGGATACACACGTGCACGCACACACAAACACACACACACACACACACACACACACACACACACACACACACATACACACACACACACACACACACACACACAGAGGAGTGCATGTGCTATGTACACTTTGTAGGCAATTAGAGGCATGCCAATTTATTTACCATATTGCTTTGGCATGTGGGAAGAAACTGTACCACCTGGTTAAAATCTGTGTGAGTGCACAAAGGACATGCAGACTGCACTCAGAAGGCACCCTTGCTGGGAACTTGTTATGACGTGCACAACTGGTTACCCAGTTATACCAAAGAGTAAGCAATACATCAAGCTGGTGATACATTTAATATGAGATATAACAGGGGAGGGGTAAAGAAGATGAGGAACTAGGTGAGAAGGATAGGGTTAAGGTTGCCAGTGTCTGCAAGGGGAAAAGAATAGACATGTTAGGAAGAAAGTCAAAGCGAGAAGTTAGAAAGTCTGGGGGTTGTTTCTTAGCCATGCAAGTATCCTGAGGAAAAAGGGTGAGGTAGCAGTATGTGGTTATCCTACACTCCTATGAGTATAGTTTATGTGAGCAGCTTTTCTTTGATTTATTTTGATCAATGGTTTTCAAAACCACAATGCTTGTTGTCATATGAGCCAATATTGCAATGCAGTGGAGCTTTGCACTTTTCACCACTGTTTCGTGAACATGCCCCCCCCCCCCCGCCCCGCAAAAACAATTTTCTCTCTCTTTTTAATCTTCTCGGCTTATGTTTACCAATAAAGAAACCTAGCAATGCTAGGGTGATACAACTGAACCTAAACTCTGGCATAACCACAGCTAGAATAGTGTGTCCAGTTGTAGAGGCTATACAGAATTATGCTGAAGGGTTAAAAAGGGAGGACACCAGAATGGGTAAAGACTAGAGGGAAAAACATGAGCCACTGAGCAGCCTATGGCTGTATTCCTCTGAAATTAGAAAATATTGAGGGGAATTAGTGAACTTTGTGGAACAGAGGTATAAAACGCTGACTACACCATAGATGACCTGGGATCATCTGTGAACCCAGTACAAGTTAAACTGACTCGGAGTGGATGGGAAGAAGAATAGAAGCTGCTGAGATAGCTTGCCTTGTTCAGAGGAGGGGAGGAAAGGGTTGTTGCCTAGGAACATGCGATCTGTTTGAGCTCCTCGGGTTTTTACCTCAAAACGGGATGTCTACAGGCTTGCATCATGTGTGGAAGTAAATGACAGTCATACTCAACTCCCATTGTACATCCAAACCCAGATACATCACTAGGAATGTGCAGATAAATGGTAAGGTTAAGCAAAAATACCTGCTACCCCCAGGTCAATGGCAGTCTCAGTGTGCTTTTCCATTATCCTTAGGGTCCTAGGAGATAGAATGAGCCATAGGACTCATGCCCCCCCCCCCTCCTGGGGGGGGGGCAAAATGGTCAGTAGAACATCTGAGAGAAAGGCTTGATAACTAGGAGGAACCAGAGCAAAAAAAAAGAGAGAGAAAAGAGAAAACGGGAGGCATATGATATGACACATAAAGTCAAGGAAGGACATCTGAAGGAATTCATCTAAGATGGGAGGACAAAGTATGGAGGCTAGGGCACAGTCTACAACTAGAACATAATCATTTTATAAATACTTCCTTACAGATAGGGTTGTGAACAAGTGCAATGAACTCCCCAGTAAACAACAAATCCACCAAAACTTTTCTACATACAGGCCATATCAAATTGAACCATGAACTTCCATTGCTCTCAGCTTCTTTGTTCAAGAATCAGAGACAAAGCCAAAAGTTATTAGGTACAAAGACTCAAAATCATAGACGCTTTAAATATCACTCCAATTCACTTAGAAAATGTATAGACCCACAAGATTAGGCATCGACATGCATTTCTGAAGCATAAGTGTGAAACTGTGTCTGTCATTGTTGCCAGACTATAATGCTGACAGATTTACCAGAAAATCAGATTTTTTACAATGTTCAGGGCAAAACTAAAAGACAAAAATTAGGGACATTCTGCAAAAATCAGGGACAGATGAGAATTACCCATCCATATGCAATCCAAATGAATACTATACAGAAACGCCACTGTTGCAACATGTATAAGGACTGAAAATCATACATAGGAACATAAGAAGCTTATGTAAGAATGCAGCCCAAATACAAGCCTGGATAAACTGCACATTGCTAATCACAGAAACTTTGTTAAAATCTGACTTCCATGACTCACAGCTTAACCTGCCTATTATGTTGTTTTTCTTTCTTTCTTTTTTTTTTGAAAAGCAATTCAACTACAAAAAGAGTAGGTGGAATTTTCCTTATGAGAAAGATCTCTATTGCTGCAACACCCAGCCTCCATAAATGATAACTTATGGGATCCTTTGACATGACAATAACAATGGAAAAGATTACAACATCCAGGGTGCTGTTTTCTGCATCCCAAATTAGCAGCTAAAACTTTTGGTGCACTCTATATGACAGCTGTTCTGGTTAACTCAATTCTTACTGATTTTAGTATACTATGGTGTACACAAACTGAGCTACACCCTGAATACAACATTCATGCTTTAGGTTTCTCTCAACTAAATGACTTACCAGCTAGAACAAACCTTAGAACCTGTACCAAAAAAATTGACTGAATGATCACAAAGCACCTTACTAATTCCATAATAACTGGAACACTACCTAATGACCTCAGTGACCACTGTCTAATTTATACAGTTTGTGAAAACAAGCCTCCTCTCACCATACAAAGACTATACTGTTTAGGAATTGGAATAAACTACCACTAGACACTGTCTCAACACACATGCCAGAAATCAGCTGATCAATAATAAATCAAAATAATACATTTAATGAAAAATCCTTCCATCATTAAGAAACAAGTATTTTACCAGGCAGAAATGCTATAATTGACAGCACTTTGGTTCCCTGAATAGATAAAATAACAAGAAAACTAATGAAACCCACACACCCAGCATGTAAAACATAAAAACCTGTATGAGACCCACAATCCTTACTGAGATAAAGAAACAACTGCTAGAGACAAATTAAACATACTTAAGAAAAACACTACATTCAGCTATAAAGTAGAAATGAGAATATCTCAGAAGCTTTCCAAAAAAATGATAAACAAATCTACACCACCAGGAACAACTCATTAAACCTGCCAAAAGATACAAGAATAACAGCATTTCTGCTGACCACTTCAATGCTCATATTTAGAAATACACCTGCTATGAATACAGTGCACACAGTGAATTATATCCTACTTAAGACTTATTTTCCTTCACACCATTCATGGCTGAAGATACTAGAGAACTGTTCCACAAGAAGGGCGCCTTCTACGGCTTGTTTGTCACTCATCTTTATAAAACACATCAAATACAACTGCATAACCTCTGACTCAACACATTAATAGGCTCTTGAGTTAATAAGTTGTTGAGTTGAGATATTCTCTTTCAATATGGAAAAACTCCAAACATATCCTGTTATTAAAAAGTGGTGACAAACAGAACTGGAAAACTTCAGTCCAGTTTCTATCCCAAGTCCTTTTTCCAACATATTTGAAAGGGTACTAAGCACTAAGTCGACCAATTACCTCACTTCACAGGATAAGATGAGTAAAACAAGGGTGTGACTCTGTTTTACATGTAAGGACAGTTTGTCCCAGAGATGTGATAAATGGTGGATAATTTATCTGTTCCTTCAGCATGTTATATTTATATGTTGGTGGAGATTTCAAAGTTACCTAAAGCACAATATCAGTTTACAGATACTCAGATATTTAAATAATATGAATAAGATACATTTATCCCTTATCTTGTGGGCTCAGTGGTGCAGTTAGTCAATATAAACACTCAGGTATGACCATCGATAATAAATTTACATTTGCAGATCATACCATTACCTCAGAACAAGACATTAACTAAAACAAGGTGATCCCTACTAATTCAATAGATACCCATATCCACTATCAAAAGTCCCATTATATGTCACTTCTTATTCCCAAGATTTTCTATTGATGTAACACTACTTGGAATATAAACAAAACCACATTCTAAAAACTCGAGTCATCTTATTACACAGTAACTAAATTTGCGGCATAACAAAACTCACACTTGGAATACTGCAAATAATTGGATATCAATCCAAAACAATCAACTATACCCATCTAACATCTGCTCAGAAATTCTATATAACAATAACTGCCCAGTCCTCGACTCTCTTGCGCCATGTTATGCAACCAACAGAAATATCAGATCCTTAAACAAAAAGTATCCTACATGTATCCTAAATATGTAACTAAAAGTATCCTACAAGAACAGACAGCACTCCTAGTATTTCATAACCAATGCTTGGAATACACTTCAGCATGTATTAAGGGAAATAAATAATTCAGTTACCTTGAAACGTTCATCAGTAGATTAGCCTGCCCCAAATTAGCATCATGCAGGTAACCCCAAATATGGCATCACATGGATAATTTTAACTACCTAGCCTGACTTTTTTCACATTTTTTGTTTTACAATACAATATCTGCTAACGCAATATTTTGAAGTTCTTATTCTTTTTCATTTGTCTATGTTCACACATCTAAGATCTTCAATATTTCTTCTACTGAATCGACCACTGTAATATATTACTTTTATTAGTGCTGGTGTACTTTACATTCTTTCTTTTTTTAAAGAAACCGCTTTATTGAGTTATCACTTATGACATAGGGAAACAACATTTATATAAAAGTACTCAGACTATATTAACAACTTCACATTTACAAACATTATACATCAAAGATATTGTCTTATACAATATAATCAATCCAGCATTACATAAATTGTTCAATTCCTGCCTTCTGTTAAACATCATTCCTCTTTCAATAATTTTTCTGCGTGTATTGATTATACAGTTTAATTTTTCCATGTAATTTACCATTTTCTAAATACCCTACTTCATGTACTTTTGTCTCTGTGACAATATTCACTGGTTTAGGCTTTGATTTCTGTTTTCTAGTAATTGTTTTTTTGACAGCCACCAGAATTAAACTTAAAAATGCCTTACTATGTCTAGACAATTCAGATCCTATATCCCAGCTCAAAAAATAATTTCCTTAGTTACACTCACTTGCTTACCCAGTATTCCTGACAGAGTACTGTTTAAAGAATTTTAAAGTCTGCTAACTCATTACATTCTGACAACATATACTCGCAGGTACCTCTTTCTTCCCCATTATACCACCAACATTTGTCATTACTTGAGGAAAAACTCTTTGGAGTCTGCTTAGGGTGTAAAAGTACCTATGCAAATGCCTTCAGGCAAAAATCCTAAATCTCCTAGATTTTTTTTGCATATTTGGCAGCCATATATATATATTTTTCCTTTGCGAATTGCTTATTTAATCTCTCTTACCAATCCTTTCTGACCTCCTCTGATTGATTCCTATAGTTACCATGCAGTATTTTATATGTCCTACCAATTATCCCTTTTTAAATAGCAGATTCTGTTCTAGATTCAGCTAAAAACTCAACCAGTGCAGACCTTTCATTTAGGATTGCCCTATCTATTTGTATTTGCCTATACTCTGATATCAGTCCCTGATAGAGAAGGCAATCTTCAGCCTGCAGTCCAAATGTCTTCTTGGCCTCTTCCCATTCTATTACCTTTCCCACTCTAAATATTTGTTACTAATACCCTGTTTCCTTTGCCAGCTCTCCAGTAAATTCCAGCCCCCCTTGCCTGTGCTTCGTACCACTAATTGCAGTCATCCCTATTGGCAGAATCCCCTTTCTCCATTCTCATGTCAGCTTAGTTCTTATAAAATTCTGTATAATTATCATTATTCTCCTTAAGGATCTGCATCCAAAATCCCAGTCTGTCCTTGTTTCATGAGCTTCCCTCCAGTTTCATCATCATCCCTTTCCACTTTGAATTATAGCTTTTTGCTTGTGCAATGTATAGGACCTTTAACTCTGTAGCTCTGAAATACCCCTTCACATCAGGTAATCCCAAACTACTTTGATCAATTGGAAGGGTCAGTTTATCCGACTTGACTCTTGCCATCTTCCCCTCCCGGATAAATCCTTCAACTCTTTATTAATTGCTATCCAGAACTTCTCCTCTGGTTGATAAAACATGCCTGACTTGTGTATAAAACTAAAGGGACTAAAACATTTTACTGCTTATATCTTGCTATTCATATCTATAGGTAATTGAGTTCCCCCCTTTTAAAATGCTGTTAAACAAAACCTTCCAAATCTTTATTACTTTGTCCCCTCCTTGCTTCTAAACTTCCACGGGAATACCATCTATTCCTGGGGACTTTCCTGCAGATTGGTTATACATCAGCATTTTTATCTCAACTCCTTCTATCTTAAATATTAATTGTTGAGCCTCATCTACCTCTAACCTTGGCATATTTAAGGCTTCCATAAATATTTCTATTTCTGCTTTTTCTTGATTTCCCCACTTCTCTGCTTTGTACAATTTTTCATAAAATTTCCAAAATATCTCTAATACTTCTATAGGATCTCTGGTTATTTTTCTTGTTATAGGCTCACTAAGTTTGGCAACAACCCTTTCTACTTTCTGTTGCCTAAAGTGTGCATTACATTCTTGTTATTACTCACATTATGCCATTATTTGTTTTAGCTCATTACGTCCAAGTGATGTCCACAGGTGCATCTACAGTTAACGCCTACTGACACCTGTAGGCATCAAATATTGATTGTTCATATTTGTATCAATAATTCCAAAACTATGCTATATACAAGGTTTGGCAAAATTTAATTTTAAAACTTACACAATGGCAAACTCAGTTACATTAATAATTGGCCTCTCTCTAGTGCAGGTAAATAGATATTAACTGTTGTTTTTATGAAATTAATTAATACAGATATAATTTTCATATTTTTCTAAACATTTCAACAACCAAGTAAAACAGACAAAACTCCTCAGCCTCATATGAAAGCTTTCAACTAGATGAATAAAATGCTGCTGACAGTATGTATGTAACTTGAGTGGTTTCTGAGATATTGTAAGTTGTTTATAAAATATTACAAATGTAACAGTTGCTGTGTTTACTGTCATCATCATCATCATCTTCTTTCGGCTGTTCCCGTTAGGGGTCACCACAGCAGATCACCTGTTTCCATTTCTTCCTGTCCTCTGAAATTGCTCTGTCACACCAACCACCTGCATGTCCTCTCTCACCACATCCATAAACCTTATCTTAGGCCTTCCTCTTTTCCTGTTACCTGGTAGCTTCATCCTTAGCATCTTTTTCCCAATATACTCAGCATCCCTCCTCAGCACATGTCCAAACCAATGTAATCTTGCCTCTCTGGCTTTGTCTCCAAACCTTCCAACCTGGGTTGACCCTCTAATATACTTATTCCTAATCCTGTCCACCCTTGTAACACCCAGTGCAAATCTTAACATCTTTAACTCTGCCACATCCAGCTCAAACTCCTACCTTTTTTCAGTGCCACTGTCTCCAACCCATATAACATAGCTGGTGTCACTACCCTCTTAGACCTACCCTTTCACTCTTACAGGTACTCGTCTGTCACAAATCACTCCTGACACCCACTCCATCCTGCCTGTACTCTCTTCTTCACCTCTCTTCCACACTCACCGTTACTCTGAACTATTGACCCCAAGTATTTAACCTCATCCACCTTTACCACCTCTACTCCTTGCATCCTCACCAGTCTTCTATCCTCACCTCTCATTCACACACATATAGTCCTGCTGACCTTCATTCCTCTTCTCTCTAGAGCATATCTCCATCTCTCCAGGGTCTCCTCCACCTGTTCTCTACTCTCACTACAGATCACAATGTCATCTACAAACATCATAGTCCATGGGGACGCCTGTCTGATCTCGTCTGTCAACCTGTCCATCACCATTGCAAATAAGAAAGGGCTCAGAGCTGATCCTTGATGTAACCCCACCTCCACCTTAAACACATCCGTCACTCCCACTGCAGACCTCACCGCTGTCACACTACCCTCGTACATATCCTGTACCACTCTTACATACTTCTCTGACACTCCTGACTTCCTCATACAATACCACAACTCCTCTCTAGGCACCCTGTCATATGCTTTCTCTAAGTCTACAAAAACACAATGCAACTCCATCTGACATTCTCTGTACTTCTCCATCAACACTCTCAGAGCAAACATCGCATCTGTAGTGCACTTTCCTGGCATGAAACCATACTGCTGATCACTAATCATCACGTCCCTTCTTAACCTAGCTTCCACTACTCTTTCCCATAACCTCATGCTGTGACTGATCAGTTTAATCCCTCTTTAGTTACTACAGCTCCGCACATCACCCTTATTCTTAAAAATTGGTACCAAAACACTTTTTCTCCATTCCTCAGGCATCCTCTCACTTTCTAAGATTTCATTAAACAATCTGGTTAAAAACTCCACTGCCATTTCACCTAAACACCTCCATGCATCCACAGGTATATCATGTGGACCAACAGCCTTTCCATTCTTCATTCTCTTCATAGCTATCCTTACTTCCTCCTTGCTAATCCACTGCATGTCATGATTCACTATCCCTACATCATCCAACCTTCTCTCCCTCTCATTCTCTTCAT